>NC_058082.1:141044918-141316167 GCF_014858855.1 Bufo gargarizans | reverse complement strand
GCCTACACTGGTCAGACCGTGTGAGATACTCCCTCTACATACAGGGGTTTGAATCAGGGATTTGAAATACAGCCATTTTGTGAAAAGATATATTTACTTCAGGCCTACACTAGTTCAGGCCCTGTGAGATACTCCCTCTACATACAGGGGTTTGATTCAGGGATTTGAAATACAGCCATTTTAAATACAGACATTTTGGGCAAAGAAATATTGAATTCAGGCCTACACTGGTTCAGACCGTGTGAGATACTCCCTCTACATACAGGGGTTTGATTCAGGGATTTGAAATACAGCCATTTTGTGCAAAGATATATTTACTTCAGGCCTACACTGGTTCAGACCGTGTGAGATACCCCCTCTACATACAGGGGTTTGAATCAGGGATTTGAAATACAGCCATTTGAAATACAGACATTTTGTGCAAAGATATATTTACTTCAGGCCTACACTGGTTCAGGCCCTGTGAGATACTCCCTCTACATACAGGAGTTTGATTCAGGGATTTTAAATACAGTCATTTTAAATACAGCCATTTTGGGCAAATAAATATTTAATTCAGGCCTACACTGGTTCAGACCATGTGAGATACTCCCTCTACATACAGGGGTTTGATTCAGGGATTTGAAATACAGCCAATTTGTGCAAAGAAATATTTACTTCATGCCTACACTGGTTCAGACCGTGTGAGATACTCCCTTTACATACAGGGGTTTAATTCAGGGATTTGAAATACAGCAATTTTAAAAACAGCCAATTTGTGCAAAGAAATATTTACTTCAGGCCTACACTGGTTCAGGCCCTGTGAGATACCCCCTCTACATACAGGGGTTTGAATCAGGGATTTGAAATACAGACATTTTGTGCAAAGATATATTTACTTCAGGCCTACACTGGTTCAGGCCCTGTGAGATACTCCCTCTACATACAGAAGTTTGATTCAGGGATTTGAAATACAGTCATTTTAAATACAGCCATTTTGTGCAAATAAATATTTACTTCATGCCTACACTGGTTCAGACCGTGTGAGATACTCCCTTTACATACAGGGGTTTGATTCAGGGATTTGAAATACAGCCATTTTAAAAACAGCCAATTTGTGCAAAGAAATATTTACTTCAGGCCTACACTGGTTCAGGCCCTGTGAGATACTCCCTCTACATACAGGGGTTTTTAATCAGGGATTTGAAATACAGACATTTGAAATACAGCCATTTTGTGCAAAGATATATTTACTTCAGGCTTACGCTGGTTCAGACCGTGTGAGATACCCCCTCTACATACAGGGGTTTGAATCAGGGATTTGAAATACAGCCATTTTGGGCAAAGAAATATTTACTTTATGCCTACACTGGATCAGGCTCTGTGATATACTCCCTCTACATACAGGGGTATGAATAAGGGATTTGAAATACAGCATACACACATTTTATAATGAAATTCACCAATTTTTGGGTGTGATGTAACACTGCTATACCTAGTAGGCCGTTTAAAAAAAAAAAAAAAAATTGTCAGTTACATTTTCTGGTGAATTTAACCAATTTTTGGGTGTATAGTACCACTGCTATACCTAATAGGCCAGTTAACAAAAAAATAATAATTGTCAGTTACATTTTCAGTTGACATTTAACAATTTTTGAGTGTGAAGTACCACTGCTATACCTAGTAGACAGGTTAAACAATTTGTCAGTTACATTTTATGGTCAAATTCACCAGTTTGTGAGTGTAATATACCCCTCCTCTACCTAGTTGACAGCTTAATAAATTTCAATAATTTAAATTTTACATTTTCGGGTGACAATAAACGATTGTTTTCTGTCATAGACCCCTGCTCTACCAAGTAGACAGGTTAATTAATTTCTGTAATTTTTCTGTTACATTCTTGGGTTGACATTATACAATTTTAGACGTGAATAAACCCCTGCTCTGCATAGGTGACAGGGAATAACATTTCTGAAATGCTTCTTTAATGGATGCGCGCCACCTCCTTTAATTCAATGCTTAAACTTTAACAAGTTATACCACATTTGCGCTTCAATAATTTGTCCCACAATTCCGCTTTACTCTTTTGGCCAACATTTTTGCCTCAATAACTTTTCCCATATTTACGCTTTACTCTTTTGGCGCACATTTGCGCTTCAATAATTTGCCCCACAATTCTGCTTTACTCTTTTGGCCAATATTTTTGCCTCAATAACTTTTCCCATATTTCCGCTTTACTCTTTTGGCCCACATTTGGGTTTCTGTGATATGTGTCACATTTGCACCTCAATAGTTTTTCCCACATTTCCACTCGATCCCAATTTTTTTCAAATAAATTTATCTCCTTTAAATTTGGTCTCTATTTCTCACGCTCCATCTCCGGCATGGAACCCTGATTCGCTGATAACCGTGATCAACATGGTAGGCTCAGAAAAGAACATCGAAAGTTGATAGAGAAGATATCCAAATGGATGGTGGATGTCACTGGGGCACCTCTACATAGATGACAGGAACATAAATTTTAAAAAATCGTCAATTACATTGTCAGGTGACATTTTTCAAATTTTGCCGGATAGAAACCCCTGCTCTGCATAGTTGACAGGGAATAAAATAACTAAAATGCGCGCCACATCCTTTCATTCAATGCTTAAACTTTAAAAAGTTGTCCCACTTTTAAGCTTTAATAATTTGTCCCATAATTCCGCTCAAAAATGTAAAATAAATAAAAAATGTATCCTCCCTTGGATGTGGTCTCTCTTTCTCACGCTCCCTCTCCGGCCTGGAACCCTAATTCCCCGCCAACCGTTATCACCATGGTAGGCGCATAAAAGAACATCGAAAGTTGATAGAGCAGATATCAAATTGGATCGTGAACATCACGGGGATGTGCGACATGGTGGGGCAGTAAGTGTGCACACGCCTACATGAACTGATTGACAGGGGTCAGCCCTTCCAACTTCTGGGTCTCTAAATTGGGCACATGGCCTGAGCTTGCCCTTTAGGCCTTGGAGGTGCTGGCCTGCCCTGCAGCCAGTGTATTGTCTGAACGTGTGTTTAGCACGACTGGAGGGGGTTATCACAGGTTATATTTCACAATGTTTTGGGGTATACCCTGATTTAAAAAATATATATAAATTTAAAAGCAAAAAGCAGTGTAGGCTACCTCCTCCTCCTACACCGCCGCTTCCACCTACACCGCCACATCCACCGCCTCCTCAACCTCCTACTCCATATGGACCTCGTCCTCCTAGATCAAGATTATAATTTTTTATTTTTACGTATTTTATGTTATTTTAAGTCATTTCCCTATCCACATTTGTTTGCAGAGCACTTGCCATGACCTTAACCACATTTTGCTGGCATTTGCAGCCCTCTAGCCCTTTCCATGACATTTTTACAGCCATTTTAGTGCTCAAAAGTTTGGGTCCCCATTGACTTCAATGGGGTTCGGGGTCAAGTTCGGGTCAAGTTCGGGTCCCGAACCCAAACTTTTTTCTGAAGTTTGGCCGAACCCGAACATCTAGGTGTCCGCTCAACTCTACACACAGATTAAAAAAAGGTGGCTAAGTGGTCATTGTGCCTCTCTCAGGTCCTAGGGCAGTGGTGGCGAACATATAACACACGTGGTGGACCAATACGACATTTCCTGCCATTCATCAGTACAGGGCGCTCTATGAACAGTGATGCTGCTGTTGCCTGAAACAACTAATAACAAAGCTCCTTACAGAGGGACAGCTATACTGGACTTAGTATTAACCAATAGACCTGACAGAAAAACAGATGTGCAAGTTGGAGGACATCTGGAAAATAGTGACCATAAAGTAATAACTTTCCAATTGTCATTCAAAAGAGTGTTTCTTCAGGGAGGAACAAAAATACCAAACTTCAAAAAAAGCTAAATTTGGCCAAATAAGAGAGGCCATAGGCCTAACTAACTGGGACAAAGTAAAAAAAAAGAAAGAAAAAAAAAAGAATACAGCCACAAAATGGGATATTTTTAATAGTATCCTAAAATCTAATTGTGAGAGGTACTAACCTTATGGAAATAAAAGGTTTAGGAAAAAGAAAAAAACAATGTGTCACGGATGATGTTGCAAAAAGCTGGAACTTATAAATAAACATCCGACTGGCTTGATCCCAAACTAAGGAGCATATGGGTGAGCCCTATAAAACCCCCTAGAGCTCTCCCTGACTGCTATGCCCATGCAAAGGTCTTTATGGTAGACGATTGCATGTCCACGTACCTTATACTATGTGACACCTGAAAACCCTATAATAGTGAGGGGACACGACCACCGGCTCCCTGCACTTAATACGGACAGAGTCAGGGTCACCTAGAATCAAGTCAGCAAGGAAACACAAATAAAGGAGACAGACTTATCTGAGGAATCAGCAGAAGCAGCATCCAGCAGTGAACACAATCCAGGAAGAAGTATAAACCGCAAAGTGAGGCTGTATGGGAGGGAATATAAAGGGAGACAATTAGTGTAAATAGGTGACAGCTGGTGGAAGGAAAGGAGATGACAAAGTGAAACCAAAACAAAGAACATCATGCAGGTAGAGAAGAACATCTAACAGACCTTCTCACAGAAGTGGCGGTGACACAATGTGGATAAATAGAACTTTTAAAGAAAGCAATAAATGACAAAAAGAAAGCATTTAAATAGAAAAAAATAGAATATGTAAAAAACAAATAAAAGCAGCCAAACTAGAGACCGAGAGATTAATTGCCAAAGAGAGCAAAACTAACCCTAAAATGTTCTACGATTATATAAATGGTAAAAAGTATAAATCTGAAGGTGTCGGCCCCCTACAAAGTAATGAGGGGGGAGTTGCAGAGAGCGATGAAGAAAAAACAAAGCTATACATTTTTTTTTCTCCACTGTATTTACTGAGGAAAATAAACTGTTAGATGAAATTCAGAATTTAAAAGTAAATTTCCCATTAAAAGTGCGCTGTCTGACCCAGGAAGAAGTACAGTGACATCTTAAAAAGATTAAAATATACAAAACGCCAGGACCAGATGGCATTCAGCCCCAAATCCTAAGACCATTAAGTAATGTCATATCCAGGCCCTTCTTTCTGATATTTAAGGACTCTATACTGACAGGGAGTGCTCCACAGGATTGATGAATAGCAAATGTGGTGCCAATATTCAAAAAGGGTCCAAAAACAAAGCCTGGAAACTATAGGCCAGTAGGTTTAACATCTCTCAAAGGTTTTCTAAGAGATGCTATCTTGGAGTACCTCAATGAAAATAAGCAAATTACACCATATCAGCATGGCTTCATGAGGGATCGGTCACATCAAACTAATTTACTCATTTTCTATGAGGAGGTAAGTTCTAGACTTGACAGCGGTGAATCAATGGATGTCGTATATCTGGACTTCTCCAAAGCATTTGACACTGTACCTCATGAAAGGTTAAAATATAAAATGAGAATGCTTGGAATGGGAGAAAATGTCTGTATGTGGGTGTCACAGCCACTGGCCAATCCCGTCCTACTATGCCACAGTTGCCATACAGGTCTCTTCCACTAGAGACTTCTGGAGGCGAATCCACTGTGAGCACAGTAGATGTTTAAGATTGGTTGGTGTGCCCATACATGATACAATCGCGATTGTATGTACAATCAGTAAAATAAAATTATCAATTTTGCGCTGGAAATCAAATTAATTTGCTGCCACCACTCTTCGTATTGAATCGGGGCAGAAGAGACCCCGGCTAGCTAATCCTAAAGGGAAGAAACCGTTATTTGAAACCTAGCTAACCAATTTGCGGTAGAATGTCTCTTCTGAGGACAGAGTTCTTTGCATAGACCAGATAAACAAGTAACAAGGGCAAAACTGGAATGATTAAATCGTTAGTATTATTCTAAAAACTATACACAAAAAATATATACTGTACATTAAAACTAACAACTAAATATACCTCCAGTAAAGTCCAGTAAAAGATAAAGTCTTTGAAGGAATAATCCAAGATGGCGGGGTGCCCGTGTCCAGCGGGCGGTCGTGATGTTAGTCGACGTCAGATGAAGGACTAGGATCTGCGTGGGTCACTCTGTTTTACCCACTCTGGAGCTGGAAGTGGCTGTGACACGCACAAGTCTAGCCTTGTGTAATTGGAAGAGGGGCAGTCCTGGCCCTGAGAGGGAGAAAATCTGGCAGCATCATTGCTTTGCCAGTTTCTCCGTACCCGTAGGTCAAATTAAGAAATAAAGTTCATATTTATAATCAGGACAATTTTGCGCATCATCTGATATCAAATATGACTGGAAGACAATACAGTGTGCCTGAGAACCGTCATATCTCAGAGAGGGAATTTCCGATTTGTTTGCGGATTTTCAGGAAGGTGTGTTAGAATAACCTGAACAACCTCTGAAGAGATGGTTCCTTTCATATTCTCTAACCCATTAAATAAAAATATGAAGTCTATAGATTGGAGGTGACTTTCAGGTCATCTTTTGGGTTGAGCAAACCCGAACTGTAAAGTTCGGGTTCGTACCAAACTTTAGGATTTTTTTATTTTTCAGTAAAATTTCGGTGTTCGGCAAGTTAATGGCAATTTTTGAAAGGCTGCAGAGCAGCCAGTCAAACGCTTAACTCGTGTGCCCTTTAGAAGCCATCACATTCATACCTACTAATGGCATGGCTGTGACTGGCCAGTGCTGCATATGACCCAGCCTCTATATAAGATGGAGTCACGTAGCACTGCACGTAACTCTGCTCTTACTAGTGTAGGGATAGGATGCTGCTGCTGTGAGGTAGAGAATAGGAAAGAATCTGTTATCAGAAGTGCTTGTTAACTCAGCGATCTACAGCGATTTTGTTTTGTGGGTGAAGTGCACCATTTTTTTACCCTGCCCTGAGCCCAGTGACACAGAAAAATATCCGTCTGTTAGTTATGTGCATTTGTGACAATCAAATACAAGGTATAAATACTGCAGTTATATTCTGGGTTTCAAAAAAACACCCATTTTTGGCAAGACCCTATATCTGGGGCCTTTGCTGCATTTATCACAGTGAAATACAAGCTTTACATACTGAAATTATATACTGGTTTAAAAAAATACACCCTTTTTTTTTTTTGCAAGACCCTACATCTGGGGCCTTTGCTGCATTTGTCAAAGTGAAATACAAGCTTTAAATATTGAAATTATATACTGGTTTAAAAAAAAAAAAAAAAAACATTGTTTGCAAGATAATACGTTTTGGGTCCTTTGCTGAATTTGTGACAGTTAAATACAAACTTTAAATACTGCAGTTATATTTTAGGTTTAAAAAAACACCAATTTTTTGCAATACCCTACATCTGGGGCCTTTGCTGCATTTGTCACAGTGAAATACAAGCTTTCAATACTGCAATTATATTCTGGGTTAGAAAACATAGAAACATAGAATGTGTCGGCAGATAAGAACCATTTGGCCCATCTAGTCTGCCCAATATACTAAATACTATGGATAGCCCCTGGCCCTATCTTATATGAAGGATGGCCTTATGCCTATCCCATGCATGCTTAAACTCCTTCACTGTATTTGTAGCTATCACTTCTGCAGGAAGGCTATTCCATGCATACAATTGCGGCCTTTGTTGCATTTGTGACAGACACATACAAACTTTAAATACTGCTGTTATATTCTGGGTTTAAAAAAACACAATTTTTTTTAAAGACCCTACATCTGGGGCCTTTGATTCATTTGTCACAGTGAAATACAAGGTTTAAATACTGCAATTATATACGGGGTTAAAAAACAACCATTTTGGGCAAGACCCTACATTTGCGGCCTTTGGTGCATTTGTCAAAGTCAAATACAACCAGTCAATACTGCAGTTACATTGTTGGTTGACAATTTAACATATTTTGGGACCGTGAAGTAATTGTATAAAATTTGCCTGTCACACTGTTGTGTGACCTCAATACATTTTCCTCTTTATAACACCAGCACTGCCTTACTCTCAGTGAACTTAATTGTTAACTATTGGCGGTTACATTGTTGCCTGACCTAAACCATTTGTTAGTTTGGTGGGTGAACGCAAAGAATGAGGAGCGATAACTAATGGGAGAAAAAAAAAAAAAAGAATGAGGAGAGCATCAAATAAGGGACGTGGCCCCGGTCATGGTGCTGCTGGTGGAGCTCCTGTTGCAGGGAGAGGACGTGGTCGAT
Organism: Bufo gargarizans; assembly: GCF_014858855.1. Classification (NCBI taxonomy): domain Eukaryota; kingdom Metazoa; phylum Chordata; class Amphibia; order Anura; family Bufonidae; genus Bufo; species Bufo gargarizans. Next base: position 141,308,022 of record NC_058082.1, on the reverse strand, counting down.
TTGTGCCAGCTACACGCACAAGTGAAACAACTTTGTTGTTTCACTTTGTTAGGGCCGAATGCGGCTCTACGAATGGTGAGGCCAGAACAAGTACAGGCAATAGTATATTAGGTGGCTGACAGTGCCTCCAGTTCCTTCACATTGTCTCCCACCCAGTCTCCTGCTGAACGATCAGAGTTGGCACCTGCAGCTGATGTCCATCAGTCCTTCACCTCACCCCCTAGCAAATAGAAACATAGAAACATAGAATGTGTCGGCAGATAAGAACCATTTGGCCCATCTAGTCTGCCCAATATACTAAATACTATGGATAGCCCCTGGCCCTATCTTATATGAAGGATGGCCTTATGCCTATCCCATGCATGCTTAATCTCCTCCACTGTATTTGCAGCTACCACTTCTGCAGGAAGGCTATTCCATACATCCACTACTCTCTCAGTAAAGTAATACTTCCTGATATTACTTTTAAACCTTTGCCCCTCTAATTTAAAACTATGTCCTCTTGTATCAGTTTTTCTTCTTTTAAATATTCTTTCCTATTTTACCTTGTTGATTCCCTTTATGTATTTAAAAGTTTCTATCATATTCCTCTGTCTCGTCTTTCTTCCAAGCTATACATGTTAATGTCCTTTAATCTTTCCTGGTAAGTTTTATCCTGCAATCCATGTACCAGTTTAAGCAGTCTGAGCTCCAAGTCATGCAGCAGTCTCTTCTGCTTTTTGATGACTCTGCTAGCAGGGTTTCCCAGGGCCATCCACATAGCCCTGCCCCAGAAGTGGAAGAGATGCCCAACCACTTATGTTTCAGGATGAGTACATGGGAGGACCACCGCAGCACGTCTCTGATGATGACGAAACACAGGTGGCAACTGCTGCGGTTTTCTGCAGTATGCAGACCGACAAGGAGGGCAGGGGTAAAAGTGGGTGGAAGATGATGTGGAGGATGATGAGATACTAGACCCCACATGGAATCAAAGTCATGCGAGTGACCTGTCTAGTTCAGAAGAAGAGGCGCTGGTCACACAGAGGCACCAGCACAGCAAAAGAGGGAGCAGGGTGCAAAAGCATCTGTTACATTCTTGGGTGACATTTTACAATTTTTGTCGTGAATAAACTACTGCTCTGCATAGGTGACAGGGACATACATTTCAAAAAATCTTCTGTTACATTGTTAGGTGACATTTTACCAATTTTGTCGTAAACAAACCCCTGCTCTGCATAGGTGATAGGGACCAAATTTTTGTAAAATCGTCTGTTCAATTGGTGGGTGACATGGACACAGTTTTGCCGTGAATAAACTCCTGCTCTGCATAGTTGACAGGGCCCAAAATTTTTAAATATCGTCTGTTCCATTGGTGGGTGATATTAACCCATTTTTGCAGATGAAAAGCCCCTGCTCTGCATAGGTGATAGGGACTTAAATTTCTAAAATTGGTATTTTATTGACATGCGCCACCTCCTTTTAGTCAATCCTTCCGCTTTAACAACTTGTCCCACATTTCCGCTTGATCACATTTCAGCCATTGGACTTCCTTGAATGTGGTATCCCTTTCTCACGTTCTCTCTCCGGCGTGGAACCCCTATTCGCCGCTAACCGTGATCAACATGGTAGGTGCAGAAAAGAACATCAAAAGTTGATAGAGAAAATATCCAATTGAATCATGAACATCACGGGGACGTGCGATCAGGCAGAAGTTATCTAGAGTCAACAAAGCAGCAGCAGGGCCTCTCCTGTCTAACGTTTCCAAATCCAAAATACCCCAGTGACATTCCCTATAATTTTTTATTAATCATTCCAATAACAGGGCATCTTAAGAGTCCTGTATTGTTATTTATCGTCATTACCTCACCGAGTCGGGAGTGGGTAATTGCCGCGCGCCCCCTCCTTTACTTGGAAGCTTTGGCTTCAATAATTTGTTCCACATTTCCGCTCAATCACATTTAATTTCATCCATTGACCTCCCTTGGATGTGGCATCCCTTTTTCACGCTCACATCGAAAGTTGATAGAGCATATATCCAATTGGATTGTGGACATCAGGGCTTACGTGTGACATGGTGGAGCAGTATGTGTGCACACGCCTACACGTACTGACTGATGGGTCTGCCCCCTTCAACTTCTGGGTCTCCAAATTGGGCACATGGCCTGAGCTTGCCCTTTATTCCTTGGAGGTGCTGGCCTGCCCTGCAGCCAGTGTATTGTCTGAACGTTTGTTTAGCATGGCTGGAGGGGGTTATCAAAGCTTATATTTCCCAATGTTTTGGGGTCTACCCAAATTTAAACAAAACAAATTAAAAATAAAATAAAAAAATAAACCAAAAACCATTGTTGGCTACCTCCTCTTCCACTGCCGCTTCCACTTACACCACCACATCCACCGCATCCTCAACCTCCTACTTCATATGGACCTCGTCCTCCGAGATTAAGATTATTTTATATTTTTATGTATTTTATGTTATTTTAAGTAATTTCCCTATCCACATTTGTTTGCAGAGCACTTGCCATGCTCTTAACCACATTTTGCTGCCATTTGCAGCCATTTGCCCTTTCCATTAATTTTTTAGAGCCATTTTAGTGCTCCAGAGTTCGGTTCCCCATTGACTTTAATGGGGTTTAGTGGGAAATTTTTTGTGAAGTTCGTCCGAACCCATCAAAACCGAACATCCAGCTGTCCGCTCAACTCTAGTCATCTTCCTTCTTGTACCAACCAGCTGTTTGATAAGGATCTGTCCTTTTCTTCTTTTGCTGTCACGGATGTAGTAGGGGAGAACACCAAAAGACAACAAGAAGGAAGGGGAAAGACACTAGGCCTCACTGCTAGGGAAGGAAAAGGGTCACCACCTATAAAACCCTTCTCCTGGCCCTAACTCCTATCCGTATGGGCACCTCTCAATGGTAGAGATTAGTTTTGAGCGCGAATATTCGAAAAGCGAATTTTTTTCGCGAATATCGCAACTTTGCGATTTCGCGAATATTTCAAATATAGTGCTATATATTCGTAAAAACAAATATTCGCACACAAGGCAATAGCCATGAGATGGATGGGGGACAGGGTACCCACCCTGATGCAGTGGAAACAACTGGTTAACACTGTCATACCATATGAAAACATAGTGTATAAGAATAGAGGCTGCTCGTCCAAATTTCAAAAAGTTTGGGGGACATGGTGCTCGTCTTCTAGGACAGCTTATTCTGCTAGAAGACTAACTGAAGCTCTAAATGCGGAACAAGTCGGATAGAAGTAAAAACCTTGACATGCGAAAACAGTAGGTACAGATGAAAGTAATAGAAACTATGAGGGGGGTAATACTAGAAGATTTTACTCAGCCATGCAAATAACTCTTGTCTAGAAAAGAATGAGCAAAAGATTGAATACAGCATAAAAGTTTATTGTGTTATTCTTTTTTTTTCTCTTTTATTTTGCAAAGTCATGTTACTTTTATGTAATTGCCAACATTACTGATGTACATTATGTCATAGAATATGTACAAAGATTGTCATCATAATTGACTTTGTGTGTTCAATAAAAAGAATAAAAAAAACAAAAACAAATATTCGTTTTTTTTGTTTGTTTTTTCACAAAATTACAGTACACATATAATTGATTGTTTCCCAAAGGTCCAAAAGCTCAGATCTTACTCACATTGCCTAGAAAGTGATTGAGGTGCGAATCTTCGTAAGGCGATTATATTAGCGCACAGGCGAATATCGGCACTTGTCCCAGAACAGAGGCAAAGGGCTTTGCATTCATACATTAGTGAATTGAGCTGCGAATCTTCGTAAGGCGATTATATTAGCGCACATGCGAATATCTACACGTGTACCCAGAACAGAGAGGCAAAGGCCTGTGCATTCATAATTCATATAGTATAGCACCATATTCGCGAATATTTAGAACTTTGAAAAATTCGATTTACGAATATTCGTATTTTTTATTTTAGTTTCCACCTTACAGATTACATTGATCTGTACTCTGTCAACTACTGTCATCACCCCCCACTGTATCTCGATTGATTCCCAAAAGTCCAAAAGCTTAGATCTTACTCACATTGCCTAGAAAGTGATTGAGGCGCGAATATTCGTAATGCGATTTTATTAGCGCACATGCGAATATCGGCTCTTTGTGAGGACACTAATCCCTCCCTCATTTTAGATTGTGGGCCAATGAGAAGGAGTCCAACAGGTTAGCAACATCCCTAGCAACCAATCAGAAAGTTGCCCACCCCATTACTATATAAGATTTTGTCACGGCAGCCATTTTGTGCAGTTTCATGTGGTGGTGATTGAGAGAGGATCTTGGAACTGTGCAGCGCTTTGCTTTTTTAAAAGCAAATTCTAAATCGAATTAATCTGATAGTTTTAGATAGGGTAGTTTAGTGTAGCTGATAGGTTAAAGATTAGGGTACAGAGTTAGGAGAAAAATAATCATTTATTTAGGTTAGTGAATAGATTAGTGTAGCTGATAGTTTCTAGTGCAGGGTGCAGTGTAGGGCCTAGTTAGGAGAAAAATAATCATTTATTTAGGTTAGGTAATAGTGTAGCTGATAGGTTAAAGATTAGGGTACAGAGTTAGGAGAAAAATAATCATTTATTTAGGTTAGTGAATAGATTAATTAGCTGATAGTTTCTAGTGCAGGGTGCAGTGTGGGGCATAGTTAGGAGAAATATAATAATTTATTTAGGTTAGTGAATAGATTAGTTAGCTGATAGTTTCTAGTGAAGGGTGTAGGTTAGTTATAGTGTAGGCTTTAGTTGTTTTTTTTGTTTTCTAGTTTAGTATAGTGTCTATAATAAAAAAAAAAAAAGTTTATTAGTTTTCGTTTATTACTGTTTAGTTTGTGTCGTGTCAGTGTCTATGTCCTTTGTTAGTTAAAAAAAAAAAGACAAAAAAAAGTTTATTAGTTTTAGTGTTTTTCTTTTACTGGTTATTCCGTGTGTTTTGTCCGCGTCAGTGTCTACGTCCTTTGTTAGTTAAAAAAAAAAAGACAAAAAAAAGTTTATTAGTTTTAGTGTTTTTCTTTTACTGGTTATTCCGTGTTTTTTGTCCGCGTCAGTGTCTACGTCCTTAGTTAAAAAAAAAAAAGACACAAAAAGTTTATTAGTTTTAGTGTTTTTCTTTTACTGGTTATTCGGTGTATTGTCAGTGTCTACGTCCTTTGTTAGTTTAAAATAAAATATATATTTTCGTTGATTTATTATATATAAATTTGGTTTTCTTTATTGTGCGACAGTCCCCATCCCAATAAACTTTTTCCCTAAATCACATCATATAATTAAATTTTTGTATAAATAAAAAAATAAAAATAATGAGGTCTTCACGATCGAGCAGCAGGGGTAGGAGAGTAGTTGGTCCCAGTGCTGGACAGCTGCCAGCACGGGGCGGCTCGTCTACCCACCGAGGTGCGGACACAGGTGTCAGGGGCGTCCGCCTTATTCGTGATTTTTTTTGCCACTGGCAGCAGGAGAATTACCTCACAGGATGCCGAGGAAGTTGTGTCTCTTGTGGCACAAGCCAGTGCCACAGAGCCTGCTCTCCCCCCACAAGCCACTGTCTCCACCGCTGCTGAGCCCCCTAGAAAGCGTCCCCGTAGCTACGCGAGTGTGGTGCACGACCGCTGCCAGGCCGTGCTCCAGCTTGTGAGCTTAGGGGAACGGAGACACACTGGACCTGACGTTCTGGCCGCACTACAGGATCAGGTCCAGAAGTGGCTGACACCCCGAAGGCTCCAGGCAGGTATGGTTGTCTGTGACAACGGCAGCAACCTCCTCGCCGCCCTCCATGCTGGCAGTCTGACACACGTGCCCTGCATGGCACATGTCCTCAACCTAGTTGTGCAGAAATTCCTCCGAACATACGAAGGGTTGAGTGACATTGTGCCAAGGGTACGGAGGATTGCCAGCCACTTTAGACGCTCCCCAACTGCTGCCGCGTCCCTGTCCAAACTACAGCAGGACAACAGCCTGCCACCTCACAGCCTGATTGTGGACAGTGTGACGCGGTGGAACTCCACCCTCCACATGCTGGAGAGGTTGTGGGAGCAGCGAAGGGCGGTGAGGGAATACCTGCTGGACCAAGGCACTCCAGGGCCAGCACAACCACTCCCATACATCACTAATGCGGAGTGGAGGCAGATACAGCAGGTCTGCCACGTGTTGGCCCCATTCGAGCAGGCGACCAAGATGGTCAGCGGGGAGCATGTCGGCCTCAACTACGTGCTCCCCTTAGTGTTCCTGCTGGACAGGACACTAGATCGCCTGCTCGAGGCTGGGGAGAATGCCTTGTTGGAGCAAGAGGAGGCAGCAATGCTCCAACAAAACCAGGCCCAAGACGAGGAGGAGGAAGAATTTGTAGACGTCCAGCAGTCTGGGCCTGGTCAGGAGGGAGAGACGGTGTTGGGGGCACCGTTAGTCCGGGGGTGGGGCAGCTCCGACCGGGAGCAGCAGCAACAGCAGCAGGAGGACCAAGAAGTCATGGTCCTGGGCAGCCATGAACAGTCACAGCTGTCCTCTTCCCTATGGCTGCCCACATGCTGCGATGCCTCCGGAGGGACCCCCGGATCAAGAGAATCAAGGAGAGGGAAGATTATTGGTTGGCCACCCTTTTAGACCCTCGCTGCAAGGGGAAACTGGAGCAGTTCATCGCAGCCAGCCGTAGACAGGCCCGGATGGATCAACTGCGGGCCTGTCTGATCAAGCGGCTGGAGCAGGCCAACCCTCAGCCTCACGCTCCAGTTCTCCCTGCCCATCTCACCCAGCAGGTGGCTGGCTCCAGCAGCACCAGCCGAGCAGGTGACCTTATGTGTGAGATGCGGTCGTTCTACCAGTCTGCGCGACCCAGTAGCAGCAGCAGTCACCACCAGCGGCTGGCCCGCATGGTGGCAGACTACATGGGGTCCGTTGGTGCTTCCGACAGCATGAGCACCGACGACCCCATGGAGTACTGGGTTGCCAGGCTGGACACCTGCCGCGAGCTCGCTCAGTATGCGCTGGAGTTACTATCTTGCCCCCCCTCCAGCGTACTGTCTGAGCGGACATTTAGCGCAGCAGGTGGGGTGGTCACGGACAAGCGGACCCGTCTGTCCACAGACTCAGTGGACAGACTTACATTCATTAAAATGAACGAGTCCTGGATTGGCAGTGACTTCTTGGCCCCCGCTGTCGGTTCAGGCCATTGAAGGGTCCCTTGTCCATCCCTCTCCTTGTCTCTCCCTCCAAAACTACGTTGTTTTTTAATTTTTTTACAAATATTTATTTATATATTTACTTATTTATATATTATAAATTTTAAATTATGAAATTTGTCTAATTTGTATTTATTGTTGTGTATGAATTATTAAATTATTGAATTCTTAAATCTTATTATTGATGTATATATTACTTTTTAATTATAGCTTTTATTTTATATTATTTATTTTAATGATTTGATATATTATTAGATTAATTTATTTACTTTATGTAATTTGACTTAAATTGATTGTTACCAATCCAAAAACTAAAGATAAATTAAGTAGACACGCCGCATGCATCGGTAGTCAACAATTTATTCTTTAAAGCATATTGAGTCAGTATCAGAACACTGCGGCTACACAGACAGCCAAACCATGTGATGATTCCTACACGCCAGAGGGCACTAGTAGTGGTGGTGTTTATCAGCGGCTATCTCGTCCTCCTTTTGTCTGTGAGGAGTAATGGGTACGGCCACTCTCCACACCCATACATGATCTTCAGCGCACACACGCTGTGCTCCAAGCCCACAACTGGACCTATCCATCCTGTGCCCGCATGAGCACAGAAGGCACTGATGAGGCAGCTCTCCTGGGCCAGGGTCTTGAAGTGTCCCCTGCTCATGCGCCTGGATTAGTTCACCTTCTCATCATCGAAGACTCAGCTGCGTTCCCCTGGCTGCTGTGGGTGTCACAGGTGTTTGGGTTCAATGCGCATCCTTGATGAACTATTGCAAGTCATAGTGCTGAACAAGACTTTAAATGCGAGGCTTGTCTACAACCCGGGGAGGGGGGGGGGGGTTCAAACAGCCAGTGGCAGACAATTACAAATAAATTAGGACTGTTTACCACTGTCGTGTGTGTGCTCCATTTTCCGTATTGCTGAACGCATTTGCGGAACAGCATTACACGGCTGCCGTTCCGTGGTCATTCCGCATCACTGATGCGGACACATTAACTTCAATGTGTCTTCAAATTTGCAGATCCGGAACAGAACCCTACGGAAGCACTATGGTATTTTTCCCTGTGTTTTCGTCCAGGAATTCCATTTTGCTAATGAATGGAATAGATGTGCTATCTTTTTGCGTAACGGCCGGATCGCGTACTGATTTAAGTGAATTGGTCTGCGATCCGCTGGGGCTGCCCCACGTACTGGGCTCGTGTACTGCGGACTGCATTTTGTGGGCCGTAGCACGACAAGGGGGCGCACACGCCCGTGGGAAAGAGGCGTTTAAGGTGATGACAGGGAAAGTGGGTCACCTTCTCTGTCATTCTGCAGAGTGCATTTTTGATTGTCATTAGACGGAACACAGTTTAATAGAGTAACATAAAACTGCCGTTAAACTTACCGCGCATTACGGTTGAATTAGTTTATCTTTTTTTTTTTTTTTTTTAGATCAATTATAGTTCCTTTCCGCTCAAGATAAACCTACATGAATCATGTCCTATAACATTTTCAAGTATGGAGGAGTAGAATGATGCCGATCTTCCTTGTAGAGATGGTGTAGATAGAGATATGACGGTGGTCTGTACTGCTATAATATATTTCTCTAACCCATCTGTAAACGGAAGCCATCAAAATTTCTCCCTCTTGAGACATCAGCATTAGGCCGAATGCACATGCCCGTGAAAAACGGCCATGTGCATTCGGCCTTATAGAGGACAAAATCAATGTATGTTTTTCTTGAACTGAAAGGAATAATAAGTTACAATAAAAGTACCAAAGAAATTAAGCACAGCTGTATTTGTAATGCGGTGAAAGTTTCATTGTAGTTCTATTATACTCCATTAAACATAGTGCCTTTGCAAGAAACTCCAAAATGCACTCTGCTGAATGACAGAGAAGGTGCTCCACTTTGCCTGTCATCCCCTTAGGCCGAATGCACACGACCGTGTTCCGCGGCCGAGTGCGGGCCGTGAAAACCCTGCCAGGATTCCTGCTGACTGCTGGAGCGCACGGCGTCATGGGTTGCTATGACGCCGTGCGCTTCATGCAGCCGCTGCTGGACAGTAATAAACTAGTATAGTGTATTACTGTACAGGAGCGGCTGCATGAAGCGCACGGCGTCATAGCAACCCATGACGCCGTGCGCTCCAGCAGTCAGCAGGAATCCCGGCAGGGTTTTCACGGCCCGCTCTTGGCCGCAAACACGGCCGTGTGCATTCGGCCTTAACTGTGAAGTTTGCCACCGGCTCTTAGAACACTCCCCCCCCCCTCCCCGGGTTGTAGACAAGCCTCGCATTTAAAGTCTTCTTCAGGACTATGACTTGCAATAGTTCATCAAGGATGCGCATTGAACCCAAACACCTGTGACACCCACAGCAGCCAGGGGAACGCAGCTGAGTCTTCGATGATGAGAAGGTGAACTAATCCAGGCGCATGAGCAGGGGACACTTCAAGACCCTGGCCCAGGAGAGCTGCCTCATCAGTGCCTTCTGTGCTCATACGGCTACAGGATGGACAGGTCCAGTCTTGGGCCTGGAGCACAGCGTGTGTGCGCTGAAGATCATGTATGGGTGTGGAGAGCGGCCGTACCCATTACTCCTCACAGACAAAAGGAGGACGAGATAGCCGCTGATAAACACCACCACTGCTAGTGCCCTCTGGCGTGTAGGAATCATCACCCGGTTAGGCTGTCTGTGTAGCCGCAGTTTTCTGATACTGACTCAATATGCTTTAAAGAATAAATTGTAGACTACCGATGCATGCGGCGTGTCCACTTAATTTATCAATAGTTTACGGTGTGGAAGCAAAATCTTAATATAATTAAAATAATCATTCTAGAATGCCAAATTTTTAAATTATTATGCATGTCATCAAATTTCCTCAGCACACTGAATACCTGCTGCTGTCAGAGTTGCATTTTTTTTAAGTTATGGGCTTACCATGGCCTGTTGGTTTCCCATTCAGCAGTACACATTGCTGCTGCCAACTTTGAATGTGCTGCTGACTGACATGTCATATTTCATTTATGGGCTTACCATGGCCTGTTGGTTTCCCATTCAGCAGTACACCTTGCTGCTGCCAACTTTGAACGTGCTGCTGACTGACATGTCATATTTCATTTATGGGCTTACCATGGCCTGTTGGTTTCCCATTCAGCAGTACACATTGCTGCTGCCAACTTTGAACGTGCTGCTGTCTGTCCTGATAAGTCATTCAGAGCTATGTTTAGGCCTTTTACTAGACATTTTCCATCTTCCATCCTGTTGATGCTGCTATTGAATTTGCTGATCAGGCTGATTTTTGTTTAGTCCTTACACTACATCATTATATTTAAATGTTGATTATGCATTTCCTACTGAGTTGTGCCAAGTTATGTGTAGACCTTATGCTCAACCATTTCAAACTTCCATCTAGTTGATGCTGCATCTGTCTGTCCTGAACATGTATTTCTAATTACTCTTTATTCTCCAATTTTAACATTAAATTATGATGCTGCCTATCCTGCAGGGTTAGGCGAACTTGGTGTAGACCTTTTACTATGGTAAAACATGTCAGTTTACTTTAGTTTAGCTATGTGTGGCCTTTAGACAACAGATTTTTCTGTTTTAATGGTAGTTTCAGTAGTTATCCTTAATTGTTTGGCCCTTTGAGTTGTATGCCTTCTACTGTTGCGTTACTATTTTACTGCTACTGTCTGGCCTAATGCTGCCAAGTAATGTGTCTGAAATATACAAAATTATTAAAATCTAACTGTGGAATTTTTTTTTTCAAGATCATGCAAAGGAGAACCAGCATGGACCACTTATTAGCCCTTGTAATATGACAAGTATTGAGTATTATTATTTTCATAAAATGGTGTTCATGTTTAATATTTGCGAATGTGCACTATTCATTGTATATTGTCAAGAATTTGATTGGAATATAGATAGAATAAAAATGTTTTCGTTTAATACATTCATGCGGTTTTACGCTTCATTCACCAAAATAATTTATTTTGTTTTATTTTATTTTAATTTTGCTTTAATTGGGCTGTTGGCGTCCATGTTGTGGTTCTTACTTTAGCAAGATGGGGACCGCATGTGGGCTTCCTTTTTCAAAAGGTTTTGTGCACTTAACATTGTACAAGACTGATTGATAAACCTAATAAAAGTTTTTAGTTTTATTTAGTATTTTAATACGGACTTAGGTTCTAACATGGTGTTGTCGGTTGTCCTGGAAAGGATGCCTGGCTTCCGTGTTGACCTCTCTACATGGTTGGGTGTTACTGGCGTTATACTCATCCATGTGGTAATCCGATTTTGGTAATGGAGCGTTATTGCCACATGTATATATAGATATATACATTTATATGTAATCTTACTTCTTGACAATTATATAATGATTATTTTCACATGCTAGTGTAATATAATAATAGACTTTAATCTTTCAAAATTAACTGCTGACAGAATAATAATCTTGAAGCCATGTCACCATTTTGTGAGTGATTCTACTCATTGCATCACATGTTGATGTCTTTATTGAGGAAGCTATGCTCCAACATGTCCATTTTAACAAACGAACACTATATCAGAATTATGCTACTTATTTCTTTGCTGACTCATCAATTGTTTCTTTTTTTTTATTTTATTTTTTTCAGACGCATTTGATGTTTCAAATTTTTTAAAATAATGGAACTAATATAACTTAAGACAATTTTACTATGCAATATTGTCTTATTGAGGTTGAAATTTGGATCACAGTATGGATAATTTGATACTTTTTTAATATAAAGATACTTTTTTAAAAGTATCAATTTATTTTTTGTTAAAATTTGGTTGATACTCTATATATATTTATTATACATTTTGAATGTAGATTTGTATTTTGTAATCTAAAGCTTTGTTCAATAATACATTTGAAAGGTAATAGTGTGTTCACACAAAGGTTAATTAATGTGCGTTAAACAATAATTTTCTATTATAAATTACGGTCTTTTTTTTTAGATAAATGATTTATTGTACAATGTTATATTGGCCTTTTCAATAAAATATAATAATAATGAACATTGTATATGTGAGCGATGAATACACATGCTGTAGTTGGGGGTTCAATCTTTTTTTTTATACTTTTATAATCGGTCTTCCACATCCCCATCTGTTAAAATTTTTTGTCTGCTGCAATATAATAACTTGACACTCTCTATTACTGCTTAGTTATGCCAAACTTTGTGTAGTAATTAGAATACTACTTTAACTTACCTACTGCATGCTGATCTTGGCCGGATACTTCAGAATTCTGTGTAGTCATTATACTCCACCGTTAGCATTGACTTCTTCTATTGTCCTGATTATTGAGAGTTATGTGTAGGCCGTATAATCCACTGTTAATATCTAGCTACTGCGGATTCTGCTGCTGTCTGTTCTGATCATGGCGAGTTAGCATTCAGCCTTTTGAGAATACACATTACCCGCTGCAGCCTGTCCTGCTGAGTTAGGATGAGATTATACTCGACCGTTAATATCTACCAGCTGCAGATGCTGTCTGTCATGATCATACAGAGTTATGTCAAGCTAGTTGTTTGTCATTTGTAGCTATGTGAAGTCCTTATACAACACCGTCAGCTGTCCTGATAAAGTTGATTTTTCAATTTACTAATCAACCTACAATGTTAACTTTGCTGCTGTCCAGATGAAGCTGACTTGTATGCCTCAGAATATAACGTTAGCTCTAACTGCTGCTGCTGTCCTGATCAAGTTGATTTGTTATGTATATACCTCATAATAAAACACTATAAATACCTGCTGCTCATGCTGCTGTACATTTAAAGGTGACTTGTAGCCCTCAGAATACTATAGCTCTACCTGCTGCTGCTGTCTTGATCAAGTTGATTTGTTATGTATATGCCTCATAATACAACACTACCTGCTGCTGCTGTCATGAAAAAACATATTTATGTGTAGGCCTTATACTACACTGTTAAGATGTACCTACTGCTGTTGTCTGTCCGAACCCTGCTGACTTTGAACGAGGACTAAAGGCTCCTTTACTGATAAGTTTGCAGTTAAAATTAGACAAAAACATAACCTTATAGAAAAATAAGTATGGAATCAATATAACTGAAAAAAACTTTTTTAATAACAAAATAAATAAAATAAATTTAAGGCAAGTTTTGCAGTTGTTCCTGCAAGCCTTTGAGTTCCTCCAGGTCCTCTCCGTATTGGTCATGGAATTCCTGAAGCATCTTCTGCGATTTTCTGATGTGTGCTCGGAATTCCATGACCGTTTTCCTATGCCGCTGCTTCATTGTGGCAATTTTGCTTGCTATTTTCTTGATTACTGTTATGCAAACACACAAAAAAAATATATCAATTAACAATAAGAGTCATTTGTTGAATTTTGTGTAGTATGTAGTTAAGTGCAGAGAATTTGAGTGTGATTTTTCAAGTATACCATAATAAATGTAGTTATATATTAGATTATTTAGTGACATTTTAGTAGTTTTAAATTAAATTTGTTGTGTTATATAATATTATATCATGTAGATTGAAGAGTTATTGTGCATGTCTGTTGTTTGATATTACTGTGGTTTTTGTTGTCCCATTATTATTGTTACTTTCATGATCTTCATCACCTGCTATATAATTGTAGGGTGCAGTGTTTCATGACTTTCAAAATTGCTCCGTACTATTTTTGTGCCAAATATAAAATATTTACCCTGGGGACAAAATGGCTCATTAACCGTGGTCTAATAGCTGATCTACTAGTCCAGAGCAGCTAGCCAATCATATAAAATAAGGCCTTTTCAGGTATTTGTTAAACACCTGCTGTCTAGATCTCTCCTATTGGACGTATTTCAAAGACATAAGCATTGCTGCTACGTAGCTGAAGGGGGGGTAAGTAGGTGTCATGTGGAGGTGACAAATGCTAAAAAAGACTGTACGACAGCACCTGTCGCCTTAGAGGTGAAGCAGGGGACAACAGTGTTTTGTTCCCCTGCAAGCGCTGATATTGGCTGTTACAACTCTACAGCCAATTAAATAAATTCACATATGTGGTGGTGTTCAGGTGAATTATATGCTAAAAGTGGAACTAAATGTGGGGTGCATTTAGTCCTGTAACCACTTATTTAATAAAAAACTGTGTGTAAATTCCTTTTTTTTTGTCAATTTGAACAGTTTTTTCTAGAAGACAATCGTTGGCTCATTATGTAAAATTGCGGATTGATCTAATTGCTTAGCATATTCATTGAGGGGTGTAGTTTGCCTAATTGAATCACTTTGTTTTGTTTTTCAACTCTAGGGTCACATAAGGGTGTCTTCTCTTAACATGCGACATAGCTCCCAATTACCATTAATTTAAATCCTTTAGCCTAAAGCCATATTGTGCTCCTTGCAGTCTGAAGCCTGCTGTGCGACCAAAGTTAAGGGTTTTGTGCACAACTGTTTGTAAATATACATATTCTGTGTAATACGTTTAAGATTTTTTTATGATTTAAACACTACAATGTTTTCAAATAAAATAGTTTGTAATTTATAATTTGTTCAAATTATTTAGATTTTTTTAACATTTTAATAGATTACCGTTGGACAATTAAATCGTTAACAGACTTTATAGAATAAATTTGGATTAAATAGAGGGTGTGTGGTTTCTGAAATGGGGTTATTTATTTGTCGCTGACACTATGTAGGCCACAAAAAGTGACTGCATAACCAAACTGTTATTGAATTATATTTCAGTTAATAAATTATCTAAACATGATATATGCATATGGCGATTGTAAACTTATACATTTATTTAATCTCTATTAATCTATATTGTAGCATCAAGTGAAATTTTTATTTTTATTATATAAATTTATTTCTAATATTTTTTTATATTATTTACTTTTTGAACAAAGATGCCATTAAAATTTGGACTCAATTTTACCACTGTCATGAAGTACAATGTGTAACGATAAGATAGGACTATGCCTGTGAAAAGTAAACTCGTTTTAAAGTTATTAGCACAAACATAGATACCTTTTAATATTTAAGAATTTTTTTTAATTAGCGTTAAAGTAGAAATGGGCATGGGGTACTGAGGGTTAATGTTTCTAAATATGTGATGTATACATAATTACAATGATGTGTGCACATATTTACCCTCCTGGTGCGGGGTGGCGATCTCCTCCTCAGCAGAAGCTGAGCCAGATGTTTTTGGCCCTTCAGAGGGTCCGGGCTCGTCAGATGCCACCTTCACAACAATCCCCACATCAGGTGGGTTGGTGGTACCTCGAAGACTGCGGGAGGGGCCCGCCTGCTCATTCTCCTCTGTGGAGACCTCCACTACATCTAAATCCGCCGTGGTTAGACGGCGGCGGACCGTTGGCACTGGAAGCCCTGTAATCACACAACGTTTGGATTTAGGCTCAATTTAAACGTCCGTAATGTGTTTTTCATATCCACCCACACAAAAAAAAAAAAAAAGGACACCGGCAATGTGCGTGACGCATTTTGAAGACCGCACGTCAATGGCAATAATATAATATGACTATTCTTGGCCTCAATTGAGGACAATAATACAAGGATTATTAATAAATATCATCCAAAATACAGCAAAAAGTATTTGTTAGAAGGTGTAAATATTATATTTAATGTTCACGTTATAAGATCGGATTGTATTGCGATTGTGTGTGGGGTCTGATCAATCGGACATTGGCCAGCTGAGCTGATATGTACCTGTCTAGTGAAGTGACGGTACGATATGGGGTGTACAGCAGGTTCCCCTCCCTGTGGTGCACCCTGGGTAACGCTAAATGAACCAGCAAATAATGGCAGGAAGAAATTTTAAATTTTTCTCCAGACCAATAAGACATGGGGCCAGATTTATGGCCCCATGTCTTATTGGTCTGGAGAAAAATTAAAAATCAGAATAATGGAGTGAAAAAGTCGCAAGAAAATGCACAAACGCTAAAACTGCGCACAAATTTGCGACTTTCTCCTGCTCTGCACTATGCTCGCCAATTTTATGAAAGTGGGAGCGTTTTCTTATGTAGATGAATCTCTAGACACATTTACTATTGGGACTATTTAAAAAGTTGCAAAAAAAATGCTCTAGTTCACTCCAGTGAGGACCATGCTTATCTTATGAGAGTCTTTAATAGAACATGCAACTTTTTCGTAAGGACGTGCGACTTTTGTAAAGCTGCTTACTGATGGATAAACTGTTACCGTAAAAAGGGATGATCATAAATCTGAATTGGCTAAAACTGACTTTAGACATTTGTGAAAGTGGAGTGAGCTGTTGGAGTAATGATAAATCTGGCCCTATGTGTTTGTGTGTGGTATGCAGTGTGTGGTATGCAGTGTGTGGCAGGAAAATGTATATGCAATGTGCATGATATTTCTTTGCTGTCCATACATACATACATACTTCTTACAAAGTGCTGTGATGTCAAAACAATACTTATTACAACAATGATGATGATCTAATCAGACATGATTAAAAATAAAGTTATATTTAGTGCCAGATATATGCGCATAACTGCGCATGCGCGAATATTTAAACATACTATTGCTTAATAATTACTATACTATACAGATATGGTGCGAACATGCATTCAAAATGTTATGACATGAAGTGTTGTACTTACGGTTAGCAGGAGTTCATCCTCTTCGTTATGGAATTTTGTGCCCACCATTTTCTCTTGTCAGGACTGGAGTCGACTCAGGAACATTCACTCTTAAAATGGAGCTGACGTACTCGTGATAAACCACGCCTATAATGCGCGCGAATGTGCGCGCGCACGTGCGCACGCACAACCGCAACTCACTAACTTAGGTGGTGTATGTAGCGAATAAACGAATAGAGAGAATAAGCGAATATATTGAATAGGCAAATTATCTAACAGGCAGCGTTTAGGCGAATATTTGAAAAATGCTATTGATTGACCCTGACGTACTCGCGAAAAACCACGCCTATAATGCGCGCGCGAACAATCTCATCACACTTATTTTAGGTGGTTATGTAGCGAATAAACAAATATAGCGACTGGGCGAATTATCTAAGAGCCAGCTTATAGGCAAATTTTTGAAAAATGCTATTAACCCTAGTTAGTTAAAATATACCATCGGAACTGAGTTTTCACGAACGTACGGAAAACTTAGATCCGATGGTATATTCTAACAACACAGTGAAGTGACGCTTGTCGGGTTAGAGTGTTAAATGTATCGCATAATATGTATTATGCGATGCGAAAATTCGAATTATCGCATATGCGAAATAATAAGGAATTCGAATATTCGCGAATATTTTACAAATATTCTTTTGAATATTCGCGAAATTTCGCGAATTCGAATATGGGACATGCTGCTCAACACTGGTAGAGATACCCATACACAGGAACCTAGACAACCCTGGTGACCCTCAGATGCCCTAAAGATAATAACAGGGCAGAGACCACCCGTTCCTTCCCTGGTGAAGGAACTAGCGTCTCACTGAGGCTTAGTAAACAACCAAGGGGGGGGGGAAACAAAACACAACAAACAGAACACTTAACTTCAGAGGATGATGGAAGCAGAGGACTCCAATAAGAACCACACTCCAGCTCTTCCAAGATCAAATGAAGCTATCTCAAGCAAGGAGTGATGCGTAAAGTCAGACTAAATAGGGCGAGGTAAAGGTCACATGATCCACACCTGAACAGGAGGTGTGGACATACTAGCAACACACAGACAAAGTGAAACCGAAAGAGGCTGTCAGATCACTAATGCGTAGATAATCTTTCAGACCTTCTGAGACCTGTCTCAGATGTGACAGTTGCTGCGCAGACTGGGAAGATGCATTTTGTATGAGGTTTTGTCATGATGATATCAGAGTGATGGATGTATAACCTGGCAGGGGGTGCTCCTCTGTCCAGGAAGATTTTTTGGGCATGGAAGTGCTAATTGACTCTCATCTGTGAGCTGTGCTAGCAAGGTGAATGACTTCTGGGTAAAAAAAAAAAAAAAAAAGATTTTAACTCTTTGTGTGTGCAGGAGAGGGCTCTTGTGATTTTTTTGTGATTTTAAAACCGGACGCATTTGCGATTTCTTCGTATTGCTGAGATCGCTAAGCGTCACAGTGGGTATGTAAATGGCTCAGTAATTGAAAACAGAGGGTGGTTATTAATGGTACACACTTGTAGTATATATGGAGGGTGGCATGTCTTTTAGACTGAGCAACGCCCATCTGCCTAGGGCTTGTGAGTAGAGTTGAGCGAACACCTGGATGTTCGGGTTCGAACATTCGTCCCGAACCCGAACCCCATTGAAGTCAATGGGGACCCGAACTTTTCGGTACTAAAAAGGCTGTAAAACAGCCCAGGAAAGGGCTAGAGGGCTGCAAAAGGCAGCAACATGTAGGTAAATCCCCTGCAAACAAATGTGGATAGGGAAATGAATAAAAATAAAAATTAAATAAATAAAAATTAACCAAAATCAATTGGAGAGAGGTCCCATAGCAGAGAATCTGGCTTCACGTCACCCACCACTGGAACAGTCCATTCTCAGATATTTAGGCCCCGTCACCCAGGCAAAGGAGAGAGGTCCCGTAACAGAGAATCTGTCTTCATGTCAGCAGAGAATCAGTCTGCATGTCATAGCAGAGAATCAGGCTTCACGTCAGCCACCACTGCAACAGTCCATTGTCATAAATTTAGGCCCAGCACCCAGGCAGAGGAGAGAGGTCCCGTAACAGACAATCTGGCTTCATGTCAGCAGAGAATCAGTCTTCATGTCATAGCAGAGAATCAGGCTTCACGTCACCCACCACTGTAACAGTCCATTTTCATAAATTTAGGCCCAGCACCCAGGCAGAGGAGAGAGGTCCTGTAACAGACAATCAGGCTTCACGTCAGCCACCAGTGCAACAGTCCATTGGCATATATTTAGGCCCAGCATCCAGGCAGAGGAGAGAGGTCCCTTAACAGAGAATCTGGCTTCATGTCAGCAGAGAATCAGTCTGCATGTCATAGCAGAGAATCAGGCTTCACGTCACCCACCTCTGTAAGAGTCCATTTTCATAAATTTAGGCCCAGCACCCAGGCAGAGGAGAGAGGTCCCGTAACAGACAATCTGGCTTCATGTCAGCAGAGAATCAGTCTGCATGTCATAGCAGAGAATCAGGCTTCACGTCAGCCACCACTGCAACAGTCCATTTTCATAAATTTAGGCCCAGCACCCAGGCAGAGGAGAGAGGTCCCGTAACAGACAATCTGGCTTCATGTCAGCAGAGAATCAGTCTTCATATCATAGCAGAGAATCAGTCTTCAGGTCAGCCACCAATGCAACAGTCCATTGTCAGATATTTAGGCCCAGCACCCAGGCAGAGTAGAGAGGTCCCGTAACAGACAATCAGGCTTCACGTCAGCCACCAGTGCAACAGTCCATTGGCATATATTTAGGCCCAGCACCCAGGCAGATGAGAGAGGTCCCTTAACAGAGAATCTGGCTTCATGTCAGCAGAGAATCAGTCTGCATGTCATAGCAGAGAATCAGGCTTCACGTCACCCACCACTGTAAGAGTCCATTTTCATAAATTTAGGCCCAGCACCCAGGCAGAGGAGAGAGGTCCCGTAACAGACAATCTGGCTTCATGTCAGCAGAGAATCAGTCTTCATGTCATAGCAGAGAATCAGGCTTCACGTCAGCCACCACTGCAACAGTCCATTGTCATAAATTTAGGCCCAGCACCCAGGCAGAGGAGAGAGGTCCCGTAACAGACAATCTGGCTTCATGTCAGCAGAGAATCAGTCTGCATGTCATAGCAGAGAATCAGGCTTCACGTCAGCCACCACTGCAACAGTCCATTGTCATAAATTTAGGCCCAGCACCCAGGCAGAGGAGAGAGGTCCCGTAACAGACAATCTGGCTTCATGTCAGCAGAGAATCAGTCTTCATATCATAGCAGAGAATCAGGCTTCACGTCACCCAACATTGGAACAGTCCATTGGCATATATTTAGGCCCCGGCACCCAGACAGAGGAGAGGTTCATTCAAATTTGGGTAGCCTCGCAATATAATGGTAAAATGAAAATAAAAATAGGATTGAATGAGGAAGTGCCCTGGAGTACAATAATATATGGTTAAGGGGAGGTAGTTAATGTCTAATCTGGACAAGGGACGGACAGGTCCTGTGGGATCCATGCCTGGTTCATTTTTATGAACGTCAGCTTGTCCACATTGGCTGTAGACAGGCGGCTGCGTTTGTCTGTAATGACACCCCCTGCCGTGCTGAATACACGTTCAGACAAAACGCTGGCCGCCGGGCAGGCCAGCACCTCCAAGGCATAAAAGGCTAGCTCTGGCCACGTGGACAATTTAGAGACCCAGTAGTTGAATGGGGCCGAACCATCAGTCAGTACGTGGAGGGGTGTGCACACGTACTGTTCCACCATGTTAGTGAAATGTTGCCTCCTGCTAACACGTTGCGTATCAGGTGGTGGTGCAGTTAGCTGTGGCGTGTTGACAAAACTTTTCCACATCTCTGCCATGCTAACACTTTTGCTCCTCCTCTGCCTTGGCCTTGGGCTTCCACTTGTTCCCCTGTGACATTTGGGAATTCTCTCAGACTATTGCATCTGTGCGCTTTCTGCAGAAGACTGGGTGGGAGATAATGTGAACGTGCTGGATCCACTGTCGGCCACCCAATTGACTAATGCCTGTACCTGCTCAGGCCTTACCATCCTTAGAACGGCATTGGGCCCCACCATATATCGCTGTAAATTCTGGCGGCTACTGGGACCCGAGGTAGTTGGTACACTAGGACGTGTGGATGTGGCAGAACGGCCACGTCCTCTCCCAGCACCAGAGGGTCCACTAACACCACCACGACCATGTCCACGTCCGCGTCCCTTACTAGATGTTTTCCTCATTGTTATCGTTCACCACAACAACAAAAATATTATTTGGCCCAATGTATTGTATTCAAATTCAGCTGAATATAAATTTGAGGCCTAGTATTTAGGCGCTGGGTGACCGGTATGGATTTACTGACAGAATTAGACTTGGAAATGCACAGTAGCGTGTGTGTGAAGCTATTCTGAATGACCCTATGTGCACCTTGAATATTATATACCCTTTTAGGGATAGATTTCAAATAGCTCTGATATAGCAGAAACCACTAAATTATGAAATTGCTAAATTGGGAATTGTATTTCAACCCAGAACAAAAAATGTGCTTTGACGGACACTAAATAACTTGCCCAGCCAGAACAGTACAGCGGTAACGACAGATTTAGCGGGAAATAAATTTGAGGCCTAGTATTTAGGCGCTGGGTGACCGCTATGGATTTACTGACAGAATTAAACTTGGAAATCCACAGTAGCGTGTGTGTTAAGTTATTCTGAATGACCCTATGTGCACCTTGAATATTATATACCCTTTTAGGGATAGATTTCAAATAGCTCTGATACAGCAGAAACCACTAAATTATGAAATTGCTAAATTGGGAATTGTATTTCAACCCAGAACAAAAACTGTGCTTTGACGGACACTAAATAACTTGCCCAGCCAGAACAGTACAGCGGTAACGACAGATTTAGCGGGATATAAATTTGAGGCCTAGTATTTAGGCGCTGGGTGACCGCTATGGATTTACTGACAGAATTAAACTTGGAAATGCACAGTAGCGTGTGTGTGAAGTTATTCTGAATGACCCTATGTGCACCTTGAATATTATATACCCTGTTAGGGATAGATTTCAAATAGCTCTGATACAGCAGAAACCACTAAATTATGAAATTGCTAAATTGGGAATTGTATTTCAACCCAGAACAAAAAATGTGCTTTGACGGACACTAAATAACTTGCCCAGCCAGAACAGTACAGCGGCAACGACAGATTTAGCGGGATATAAATTTGAGGCCTAGTATTTAGGCGCTGGGTGACCGCTATGGATTTACTGACAGAATTAGACTTGGGTATGGCCAAAAAATAACCACACTATTGCTGGTTAAATGCACTTGGTGTGACAGCTTGACCAACCACACTACTGAGGGTTAAATGCACTTGGTGACAGGCGCAGCTTGCCCCTGATGTAGTATATGGCCAAAAAATGAACAGACTATTGCTGGTTAAATGCACTTGGTGTGACAGCTTGACCAACCACACTACTGAGGGTTAAATGCACTTGGTGACGGGCGCAGCTTGCCCCTGATGTAGTATATGGCCAAAAAATAAACAGACTATTGCTGGTTAAATGCACTTGGTGTGACAGCTTCACCCTGATGTAGGCTTTAGCCAAAAAACAACCACACCATTGAGGGTTTAATGCACTTGGTGACAGGCGCAGCTTGCCCCTGATGTAGTATATTGCCAAAAAATGAACAGACTATTGCTGGTTAAATGCACTTGGTGTGACAGCTTGACCAACCACACTACTGAGGGTTAAATGCACTTGGTGACGGGCGCAGCTTGCCCCTGATGTAGTATATGGCCAAAGAATAAACAGACTATTGCTGGTTAAATGCACTTGGTGTGACAGCTTCACCCTGATGTAGGCTTTAGCCAAAAAACAACCACACCATTGAAGGTTAAATGCACTTGGTGACAGGCGCAGCTTGCCCCTGATGTAGTATATGGCCAAAAAATAAACAGACTATTGCTGGTTAAATGCACTTGGTGTGACAGCTTCACCCTGATGTAGGCTTTAGCCAAAAAACAACCACACCATTGAGGGTTAAATGCACTTGGTGACAGGCGCAGCTTGCCCCTGATGTAGTATATGGCCAAAAAATAAACAGACTATTGCTGGTTAAATGCACTTGGTGTGACAGCTTCACCCTGATGTAGGCTTTAGCCAAAAAACAACCACACCATTGAGGGTTAAATGCACTTGGTCGTAGGTTGTGCTGGCGCACCACAAGACACAAAATGGCCGCCGATCACCCCAGAAAAAAGTGACTGACAAACGGTCTGGGCAGCCTAAAAACAGTGAGCAATTGAATTTCAGCAGCTCAATGATGCACAGCTGCAGATCGATCGATTAATCAAGTCCTTTGGAGGAGTTAATCTGCCTAATCTCGCCCTACTGTCGCAGCCGCAACCTCTCCCTACGCTAATCAGAGCAGAGTGACGGGCGGCGCTATGTGACTCCAGCTTAAATAGAGGCTGGGTCACATGGTGCTCTGGCCAATCACAGCCATGCCAATAGTAGGCATGGCTGTGACGGCCTCTTGGGGCAAGTAGTATGACGCTTGTTGATTGGCTGCTTTGCAGCCTTTCAAAAAGCGCCAAGAAAGCGTCACAAAAGCGCCAAGAAAGCGACGAACACCGAACCCGGACTTTTACGAAAATGTCCGGGTTCTGGTCCGTGTCACGGACACCCCAAAATTCGGTACGAACCCGAACTATACAGTTCGAGTTCGCTCATCCCTACTTGTGAGCAGAGTACAAATGTAGCTGGTTCCTACACTGCTCTGAAAATATAGGCTTAGATAAGTCCAAGAGAGGCAGTAAATTTGTGTTAGGTACCTGTCTACGGAAGCCACCTTGGTGCCTGGTAGATGGGCCTGACATAAGTTTTATCAAAATGTGCGCTAAGAGCTTCAATTTTTTCATTTATAGTAGGTATAATACAACTTTTTTTTTTTTTTTTTTTTAAGATTGCACACATTTTCATTATGCAGTGAAGAATACCGCTTTCATTTAGAATGATCCCCATGTCTCAGCAACTATGTGTAAAGTTGTGCAGCCATTTTTTTTTTATCAACTATTAATGGTACACACTCAGATTGGGTCACTGTCACTAGTGGAGTACCTTAGGGGTAAGTACTATGCCCTATTCTTTTCAATATATTTATTAATGATCTTTCAGAAGGCTTTCACAGTAAAATATAAATTTTTGCAGATTACACTAAACTGTGTAAAGTAATTAACACGGAAGAGGACAGGATACTGCTACAGATGGATTTGGGTAGATTGGCGGCTTGGGCAGAGAAGTGGCAGATGAGGTTTAACATTGACAAATGTAAGTTTATGCACATGGGAAGTAATAATGCAAGTAATGCAAGTACATACTAAATGGTAAAACAATGGGTAACACTGACATGGAAAAGGACCTAGGAATTTTAGTGAACAGCAAACTAAGCTGTAAAAACCAGTGTCAGGCAGCTGCTGCCAAGGCCATTAAGATAATGGGTTGCATCAAAAGGGGCATAGATGCCCGTGATGAGAACATAGTCCTACCACTTTACAAATCACTAGTCAGACCACACATGGAGTACTATGTACAGTTCTGGGCTCCTGTAAACAAGGCAGACATAGCAGAGCTGGAGAGGGTTCAGAGGAGGGCAACTAAAGTAATAACTGGAATTGGGGAACTACAGTACCCTGAAAGATTATCAACATTAATGCTATTCACTTTAGAAAAAAGATGTCTGAGGGGAGATCTAATAACTATGTATAAATATATCAGGGGTCAGTACAGAGATCTCTCCCATCATCTATTTATCCCCAGGATGGTGACTGTGATGAGGGAACATCCTCTGCGTCTGGAGGAAAGAAGGTTTGTACACAAATATAGAAGAGGATTCTTTACGGTAAAATCAGTGAAACTATGGAACTCTCTGCCTGAGGAGGTGGTGATGGTAAGTTCACTAAAAGAGGGGCCTGGATATATTTCTGGAGTGTTATAATATTACAGGCTATAGCTATAAGAGAGGGGTCGCAGATCCAGGGAGTTATTCTGATTGGAGTTGGGAAGGAATTTTAAGTGGGGAAAATTGTCTACCTCACAGTTTGTTTGTTTTTTGCCTTCCTCTGGATCATCTTGCAGGATAACAGGCCGAACTGGATAGACAGATGTCTTTTTTCGGCCTTAGTAACATAGTTTATATGTCAGAAATAAAGTAATTTGGTGGTTGGCTCACACTCAGGTAATTACGGGCGGGTGCTGCAAACTCACAACTTGGGTGCCCGAACCCAAAAATTGATAAACAATATGACAAAAAAAAAAAAAAAGAGAAAGGAGTGAGCACTCACACTATCTGGACCATGGGGAATAAATAGTATTTAATAATTCATAACAACACTCGAATATAATAAAATCACATAAAATGATAGGTGGTACCAACATAAAATCACACTGGCGGGTGATAGTTGCGCAAACCTTGTGTAATAATCAATCACAATTCACACTTGCCACCAACTAGGATTATAAGGTGGCAATGAAACCGCAGACCGCAAATGTAGTGTCCCGATACAAATTCGTGTGGCTCCGGATTAAAGTGTCCACGTGCATAGAGATGTCTCTCAATCAGGCAGTCTCTCCACAGTTATTTCAGTATGTCCGCATAGGGCTATAGATAATATGTGCCCAATTCAGGTTCCTACCTTATTCCAAGGTTTTACCAGACTGTTCTCCGCTGGGCCGTCCTGCCACGAGCAGCAAGTGTGCCGGCCGCTTCGGCGTCTCACGTCACAGATCTCGAGCCGCTGACGTCACGGTATCGCGGGAACATAGAATTTGGCTGGTATGGATGGTAGGCAATTGTTGGAACCTGTATTCAGCTCCTGTGTCCTAGTGGAGTGTTAGTAAGATTCCTTATCGCATGGCCATGCGATAAGGAATCTTACTAACACTCCACTAGGACACAGGAGCTGAATACAGGTTCCAACAATTGCCTACCATCCATACCAGCCAAATTCTATGTTCCCGCGATACCGTGACGTCAGCGGCTCGAGATCTGTGACGTGAGACGCCGAAGCGGCCGGCACACTTGCTGCTCGTGGCAGGACGGCCCAGCGGAGAACAGTCTGGTAAAACCTTGGAATAAGGTAGGAACCTGAATTGGGCACATATTATCTATAGCCCTATGCGGACATACTGAAATAACTGTGGAGAGACTGCCTGATTGAGAGACATCTCTATGCACGTGGACACTTTAATCCGGAGCCACACGAATTTGTATCGGGACACTACATTTGCGGTCTGCGGTTTCATTGCCACCTTATAATCCTAGTTGGTGGCAAGTGTGAATTGTGATTGATTATTACACAAGGTTTGCGCAACTATCACCCGCCAGTGTGATTTTATGTTGGTACCACCTATCATTTTATGTGATTTTATTATATTCGAGTGTTGTTATGAATTATTAAATACTATTTATTCCCCATGGTCCAGATAGTGTGAGTGCTCACTCCTTTCTCTCTTTTTTCTTTTTTTTTTTTGTCATATAGTTTATATGTCATTAGTCGTTTTGAGCAGGCTGTTGAAGCATTCGGCGCACCACCACTTATATTGTGGAGAGGGCCTGCCTGAGTGTTCTGAATTGAAGGCAGGCAGACTATTATAGCTAAATGATAGAGGACTTGGAAGATATACTGTATTGGACTGTGATATTCAGGTTAAATTGCAATGTTGGCACTTTACTATAAATAAATGTGTTTTGGGTTGCTGTTTAGGCACTCGGTCTCTAAAAGGTTCTCCTTCACTGTCCTAGGGCCTAGATACAAATGTAACCTTTGTACATACCTGACACTTAAAATGTCAAGCTTGTTATCTCCATTGCTTGTGAGTTCCTATTTCTATACTTCATGATCATGCAATGCTCAGTGGTTCTAACAAAGGAGCCAGAGTGATTTATTACAGGAAGTTTTGTGTGTCTTACAAAATGGAGAATGGAGATCTTTGCACGAACAATTAATTTGGTGTTAGAGAGCTTTCAAAGAATCATAGGTTTGTGAAGGAGTTGATTGGAATTTACTTCATAAGGGCACATGGACATTATAGAGGGTGGCCCACATGTATGAAAAAGAATGGAGAGCCAATCTGTACAAGCAGCTGCAGTTAGGCAAGATAAATGCAAGCCTTAAATGGGCAGCTAGTAATTTCAATGGCGGTCATGTAATTTTGTATGATTAGAATGGGTGGCTCATCTACTGATGACAACTGATAGCCAGGTAGTTATAGAATATCTAATTGGAGTGATCAGCTGATCAATAACAAGTTTTGTTTTAAAAAAGATTATCTTAGTTAGAACCCACTTTAATGGCTTAAAGAACACAAGTTAGGCCTACAAATAAAGCCAACATGTACAAAACCACCAGTTCAGCTTTATCAAGGCAACTGATGTAATGATAGAAAGAGGCCCATCCCTATGATGGGGGTTCCCTTTAAAGGGCATATTTGATTACATCATAGGGATGGGCCTCTTTCTATCATTACATCAGTTGCCTTGATAAAGCTGAACTAGTGGTTTTGTACATGTTGGCTTTATTTGTAGGCCTAACTTGTGTTCTTTAAGCCATTAAAGTGGGTTCTAACTAAGATAATCTTTTTTAAAACAAAACTTGTTATTGATCAGCTGATCACTCCAATTAGATCTTCTAGAACTACCTGGCTATCAGTTGTCATCAGTAGATGAGCCACCCATTCTAATCATACAAAATTACATGACCGCCATTGAAATTACTAGCTGCCCATTTAAGGCTTGCATTTATCTTGCGAATCTTATCTTTTTCTGTGCGAATCCGGTAAGATATTCCATCTTTTCAAGTGGTCACAGACTTGGGGGTTCTGTCTTAGCTAGACGCGTTTCGGGGTATCGAGTTACCCCTTCCTTAGTAGCTACTGGTAATTGCATTTAGCGGGACGGCGCTACTCCTTGCTTGTTCATAGTTTACCATTGTGGGACATAAGAACATTCGATCTTATGAAAATAAAAAAGCTATAAAAAAAAACTGAAATTGTCAGAACACATTGACACAGGCCATGCTTCTCAAAGTACTTGAGAAGTAGGGTGCAATGAATATTAAAGTCAGAGACAGGAGGCTAGAGGTTATCACAGGTGGAGGTGACTGGACACAGGATTAATAATGTTTTCTTGATATTTTATAGAGCTTAGTAAGACCATGTAATTGATAAAAGAGCACAAGGCAAAAAAATATTAGAGCAAGACTGTGCTTTGTCGGTTACTTTAATGAACATTCACCTAGTGTCACTATAAATTATCTCCAGAAGACATTCTGAAGGCTGAAATATGCAATGCAAAAACGTAAATTACGGTATGTGCAAGTACTTTCAACGCATACACTTAATTTATCCTTCCCTAAACAATGCCATGCTGTATATTGCTTTGCATGCAGTTATAGTCTCCATTATAGGAGCACTGTACCTTAAGCAAGGTGTAAAATATCTCCAGCCTTTCCTTGGTGTTCTTTAAACGTGATGTGTTGTCAGTAAGTGTACAACATGGGGACCTCGGGCCACTAGCTATCCTAATCATGAATGGACATTGGCTCTGTCACTTACATGGTGTGGCTCATTTCCATTTGATAGATTCAGAAGGAGAAAGGAATAAAAAGGGACATCTTCCAGGATTCATTTTCAGGTGACCTTGTGCTATAGGATGTTTAAATTGCCTACTTCATACAACTCTATAAACTTCACTATTTTCATTTGCTGGATTAGATTGAAGTGTCAACTATTTGTGATGAATTGCACAAGTAATTTATGCTCATGTTCTTCTATGCTCCTTTCTTTTTATTTATATGAAGGCAATATAATTTATTTACTTTGGAAAACCTTTATCTGAAAAGTAGGATTTTAAACTGTGTATTTGTACTTCAAGCACTTTTAAAAAGTATTGCTCTTACTACAGTTTGTTTCTAACAAACTATGGAGTGTCCCTGAAGATTCATTAAAGTGGAATATTTTAAGATGCAGAGAAACAACAATGAGAAAGAATTTCTTACAACGCCATTTGTTATATAAAAAAAAAAAAAAAAGGGAAAGTACACTAATCAGCCATAACATAAAAAGAAATATCTACTATTGTGTATGCCCCCCCTCATGTCAGTAAAACAGCTCTGTCCCCTCAAGGCATG
The DNA here is from genome assembly GCF_014858855.1 of Bufo gargarizans. Taxonomy (NCBI): domain Eukaryota; kingdom Metazoa; phylum Chordata; class Amphibia; order Anura; family Bufonidae; genus Bufo; species Bufo gargarizans. The sequence continues at coordinate 141,279,028 of NC_058082.1, read as the reverse complement.
GACCTAACAAGTGTTCTGTGGTATTAGGTGTTAAGGAATCAGCATCAGTCCTGTAAGTTGCAAGCTGGGGCCTACACGGATATCACTTATTTTTCCAGGACATCCCATAGATGTTCAATCAAACTGAGATCTGGGTAATTGGGAAGCCAAGTCAACCCCTCAAACTCCTTGTCACATTATTTAAATTATCCCTTTTGCAGTGTTGCAGTGCACTTTAACCTGCTGAAAGAGGCCACCTGCCAAGTAGCCAGTTAAGCAGACCATCAGACCTAATCTGTGACCAAAACTACCGCCCTTCCCCGCCACCAACTAACCCACACACCCAGGAGACACCAAATGAGTTACAATTGCTGTGGATTTGCCATGGAATTTATCTTATGCATTACAAAAAGTCATATCAACAGAGCAAATCAACAACATAAATTGACATGCTGTGTAATAAAATTTACACGTAGATTTCTGCACAATTCCACAGTGGAAAATGCACAGCATCCTGTGTAGATCTGCCCTTACTGTTTGAAGACCAGAACCCTCCGTTAACAAATAGAGTCCCATAACTGGATGCATAACAGACAACCTAAATAAATCTATATGTATATAAAGAAGGACGTGTGTGTATATATATATATACATATATATATATATATATATATATATAGTGTAACAAAAAGAACTGGGCACTCTCATGATATCGGAACCATAAGGAATTTATTAGCATATAGAATATAGTATATGCTAATATACATATATTACTATATATAGTATATATATACAATATAGTTCAATAGATAATGGTGGCTGTGTAAAACAACAACAGACAATATTAAAATAGCATAGACATCTAAAATGTAAAAATGGCACACCTAAAGTGCATAGACTGGTAGTAGGACCATGAAGCAGCAATCACGCAACATAAAAGAACTAATGAAGGTACAATATACAGGTCCTTCTAAAAAAATTAGCATATTGTGATAAAGTTCATTATTTTCTGTAATGTACTGATAAACATTAGACTTTCATATATTTTAGATTCATTACACACCAACTGAAGTAGTTCAAGCCTTTTATTGTTTTAATATTGATGATTTTGGCATACAGCTCATGAAAACCCAAAATTCCTATCTCAAAAAATTAGCATATCATGAAAAGGTTCTCTAAACGAGCTATTAACCTAATCATCTGAATCAACTAATTAACTCTAAACACCTGCAAAAGATTCCTGAGGCTTTTAAAAACTCCCAGCCTGGTTCATTACTCAAAACCGCAATCATGGGTAAGACTGCCGATCCTGACTGCTGTCCAGAAGGCCATCATTGACACCCTCAAGCAAGAGGGTAAGACACAGAAAGAAATTTCTGAATGAATAGGCTGTTCCCAGAGTGCTTTATCAAGGCACCTCAGTGGAAAGTCTGTGGGAAGGAAAAAGTGTGGCAGAAAACGCTGCACAACGAGAAGAGGTGACCGGACCCTGAGGAAGATTGTGGAGAAGGACGATTCCAGACCTTGGGGGACCTGCGGAAGCAGTGGACTGAGTCTGGAGTAGAAACATCCAGAGCCACCGTGTACAGGCGCGTGCAGGAAATGGGCTACAGGTGCCGCATTGCCCAGGTCAAGCCACTTTTGAACCAGAAACAGCGGCAGAAGCGCCTGACCTGGGCTACAGAGAAGCAGCACTGGACTGTTGCATGTCATTCGGAAATCAAGGTGCCAGAGTCTGGAGGAAGACTGGGGAGAGGGAAATGCCAAAATGCCTGAAGTCCAGTGTCAAGTACCCACAGTCAGTGATGGTCTGGGGTGCCATGTCAACTGCTGGTGTTGGTCCACTGTGTTTTATCAAGGGCAGGGTCAATGCAGCTAGCTATCAGGAGATTTTGGAGCACTTCATGTTTCCATCTGCTGAAAAGCTTTATGGAGATGAAGATTTCATTTTTCAGCACGACCTGGCACCTGCTCACAGTGCCAAAACCACTGGTAAATGGTTTACTGACCATGGTATTACTGTGGCTCAATTGGCCTGCCAACTCTCCTGACCTGAACCCCATAGAGAATCTGTGGGATATTGGGAAGAGAAAGTTGAGAGACGCAAGACCCAACACTCTGGATGAGCTTAAGGCCGCTATCGAAGCATCCTGGGCCTCCATAACCCCTCAGCAGTGCCACAGGCTGATTGCCTCCATGCCACGCCGCATTGAAGCAGTCATTTCTGCAAAAGGATTCCCGACCAAGTATTGAGTGCATAACTGAACATAATTATTTGAAGGTTGACTTTTTTTGTATTAAAAACACTTTTCTTTTATTGGTCGGATGAAATATGCTAATTTTTTGAGATTGGAAATTTGGGTTTTCATGAGATGTATGCCAAAATCATCAATATTAAAACAATAAAAGGCTTGAACTACTTCAGTTGGTGTGTAATGAATCTAAAATATATGAAAGTCTAATGTTTATCAGTACATTACAGAAAATAATGAACTTTATCACAATATGCTAATTTTTTGAGAAGGACCTGTATAATAGAAAATCGATAATTAATGGATAAAATGGAAAAATCGAATATACCGTCTACCAGTGCGAATCGTGTTGATGAATTCCAATGCAAAATAGTCCCGAATATAAATAGCAGCAATATTAGCAATGTCCTGAAATATGCCCAATGCGATAAACTAGTGTTTATACAATCAAATGTTCTTATGTTCCACAATGGTGAAGTATGAACCAGCAAGGAGAAGCGGCATCCTGCTAAATGCAAGTACCAGAGGCGTCCCACTGGAACGTTATCACTGCGAGTTTTAAAGTTCTGCAGGAAAATTTCGAACAGTCTTACCATATAACTTTTCGCATCACAGAGTCGCTCTGCAAGGTGGTCCTGTGTGTGTAGAGACCAATATTCTACTAGCCATATTCGTCCTGACTTCCCATGCTGGCAAATGTTTGGCATGTGCAATCAGACCTTCACTATGGATTCAGGTCTTGCGTAGTATTTTTCAAAACTACCATTCGCGCGGCGGACAATTTTTCTGTGCGAATCCGGCAAGATATTCCAGCTTTTCAAGTGGTCACAGACTTGGGGGTTCTGTCTTAGCTAGACGCGTTTCGGGGTATCGAGTTACCCCTTCCTTAGTAGCTACTGGTAATTGCATTTAGCGGGACGCCGCTACTCATTGCTTGTTCATACTTTACCATTGTGGGACATAAGAACATTTGATTGTATAATCACCAGTTTATCACATTGGGCATATTTCAGGACATTGCTAATATTGCTGCTATATTCGCACTGATAGACGGTGATATCGATTTTTCCTTTTTATCCATTAATTATCGATTTTCTATTATATATTGTACCTTCATTAGTTCTTTTATGTTAAATGTTGCGTGATTGCTGCTTCATGGTCCTACTACCAGTCTATGCACTTTAGGTGAGCCATTTTACATTTTAGATGTCTATGCTATTTTAATATTGACTGTTGTTGCTTTACACAGCCACCATTATTTATTGAACTATATTGTATATGCTAATAAATTCCTTATGGTTCAGATATCCTGAGAGTACCATTTCCCCTGAAGACGCCACAGCAGTGGTGAAACATGTCGGGGGAGCTACAATTTAGGTTTTAAGCAAGTGCGGCCGAGACTTAGTGTCCGTGTTCTTGTGTCTTCCCGTATATTTTAAATAAAGAAGTAAACGTTATATTTTGAATTAGACCTGAAACGGGAATCCATTAGCCTTAGGCTATTTGAACTGTAACAGTTCTTTTTGTTACACTAATTTTCTTTGTTGGAGTGGACAGGGTGAGTCCGCTTTACTGAGTGCACCTCAACTGGTTATTAGTTACTCCTGTACGTCATATTCACTATTTCCAATATATACATATACATATATATATATATATATATATGAATGTATGTTCCGCGATCACCCAAAAACGCGATCACCCAAATCGATTTCAACAAAACTTAGTATACACATTCCCTTGCTACCTGGAAAGGAATCTTGAGGGGGTCACAGCTCTCTAAGATGTACCTTCCTGAGATATTCCCCCAAAATTGCCTGAATTAGCCAATACAAGCATGCAAGTCTTTCTCTTCATATCCCAACTGCCATACAGACAGTCACATGTCCCTTATCAGCCAATAGAAGCTTGCAGGCCCTTAGTCTCCATATACACAGGTTTCCATAACAACCCAGACATTTTTCCACCACTATTAACCAGCTCAGGACCGCCGCACACAGGATTGCGTCCTGGCGGCAGCCCTGTTATTCCTCCTGGACGCGACGGCGCATCCTCTCGCGAGACGCGAGATTTCCTGTGAACGCGCGCACACAGGATCGGCAGGTAAACGAGTGGATCTACAGCCTGCCAGCGGCGATCATTCGCTGGCAGGCTGTAGATGCAATTTTTTTAACCCCTAATAGGTATATTAGACGCTGTTTTGATAACAGCGTCTAATATACCTGCTACCTGGTCCTCTGGGGGTCCCTTTTGCTTGGATCGACCACCAGAGGACACAGGCAGCTCTCTAAAGTAGCACCAAACACCAAACTACACTACACCCCCCCCCCCCGTCACTTATTAACCCCTTATTAACCCCTGATCACCCCATATAGACTCCCTGATCACCCCCCTGTCATTGATCACCCCCTGTACGGCTCCATTCAGACGTCCGTATGTGTGTTGCGGATCCATGGATCTGCAAAACACATACGGACATCTAATTGGAGCCTTAAAACACATACGGACGTCTGAATGGAGCCTTACAGCCTTACAGGGGGGGTGATCAATGACAGGGGGGTGATAACCCCATATAGACTCCCTGATCAACCCCCTGTCTTTGATCACCCCCCTGTAAGGCTCCATTCAGACGTCTGTATGTGTTTTACGGATCCGCGGATCCACGGATCCGCCAAACACATACGGACGTCTGAATGGAGTCTTACAGGGGGGTGATTACTCCATATAGACTCACTGATCACCCCCCTGTAAGGCTCCATTCAGACGTCCGTATGTGTTTTTGCGGATTCACAAATCTACGGATCCGCAAAACATGGACACCGCGGATCCGCAAAACACAGACACCGGCAATGTGCTTTCTGCATTTTGCAGATCCGCACATTGCCAGAACTATGTAGAAAATGCCTTTTATTGTCCGCAATTGCGGACAAGAATAGGACATGTTCTATAGGCTCTACAAAAAAACGCAGTGTTCGCCCGATCAGGCCTGATCTTGTGCGCACACTTGCGTTCAGTCCGCCCCACCGCAGTGACAGAATTTTTTTATGATCACTGCAAAAACACCGTAAAATCGCTGTGGCGCTATAAAAAGATCACTTTTGAGGGGCATGGCGAGTTCATAGAAGATTTTTTTTTTTTGGGCACAAGTTTGCGGAAATTATATATATTTTTTTCTTACAAAGTCTCATATTCCACTAACTTGTGACAAAAAATAAAATCTCACATTAACTCACCATACCCCTCACGGAATCCAAATGCGTAAACATTTTTAGACATTTATATTCCAGACTTCTTCTCACGCTTTACGGCCCCTAAAATACCAGGGCAGTATAAATACCCCACATGTGACCCCATTTCGGAAAGAAGACACCCCAACGTATTCGCTGAGGGGCATAGTGAGTCCATGAAAGATTGAATTTTTTGTCACAAGTTAGCGGAAAGGGAGACTTTGGGCCCCTTTGCGCACCTAGGCTGCAAAAAATTGTCACACATGTGGTATCGCCGTACTCAGAAGAAGTAGGGCAATGTGTTTTGGGATGTCTTTTTACATAGAACCATGCTGGGTGAGAGAAATATCTCTCTATAATGACAACTATGCATAAAAAAATGGGAAAAGTTGACATAGTGGACTATGAGACTATGTAAGAAAAAAAAAACATAATTTTACGCTAACGTGTGACAAAAAATAAAAAGTTCTATGAACTCACTATGCCCATCAGCGAATACCTTAGGGTGTCTACTTTCCAAAATGTCATTTGTGGGGTGTTTCTACTGTCTGGGCATTGAACCTCAGGAAACATGACAGGTGCTCAGAAAGTCAGAGCTGCGTCAAAATGCGGAAATTCACATTTTTGTACCATAGTTTGTAAACGCTATAACTTTTACCCAAACCAATAAATATACACTTTTTGATTTTTTTATCAAAGACATGTAGAACAATAAATTTAGAGAAAAAGTTATATAGAAATGTAGTTTAAAAAAAAAATTACAACCAAAAGTGAAAAATGTAATATTTTTTTCTAAAATTTCGGTAAATTTCGATTAATATAAAAAAATATGTCAGAAGCAATGAAATACCACCAAATGAAAGCTCTATTAGTGAAAAGAAAAGGAGGTAAAAAATTCATTTGGGTGGTAAGTTGTATGACCGAGTAATAAACCGTGAAAATAGTGTAGTGCAGAATTGTAAAAAGTGGTCTGGTCATTAAGGGGGTTTAAGCTAGGGGAGCTGAGGTGGTTAAAGGGGCAACTGCTGTGGAGTTCACTGTTAAGGTAGCAGGGTACTGTGGAGGTCACAGTTAAGGGGGCGGACCCCTGAGGAGGTCACTGTCAAGGGATTTAGTAGCTGTGAAACTCACTGTTAAAGAGGAGGGCTGCTGTTAAGGGAATGCGCTGCTGTGAAGGTCCCATTTTAAAGTGGCGGGGCACTGTGGGGGGTCAGTGTTAAGTAGTGGGGGACTGTGGAGTTCACCGTTAAAGGGGCGGAGTGCTCTAGAGGTCACTGTTATGGGGGATACTGTCAATATCTTTTAACGACACACACAAACATTAAGGAAAATAGATTAAATATACCTGTGCAAAGCTTGGTCCTTCTGCTCGTACAGTCCTAAAACAAGACGCTGTAAATCAGGGATGTAAAACTCATGGCCCTCAGGTCATGATGAGAGTTGAAGTTTTGCAACAACTGAAGGCTCCCTTACAGTAGTAAAGCCCACATTGTGCCCCCTCACAGTAGTAATGTCCACATTGTGTCTCCACACTGTAGTTATGCCCACATTGTGTAACCTCACAATAGTTATGCTCACATTATGCCCCCTCACAGTTCTGCCCACATTGTGCCCCCCTTTCACTGTAGATCTGCCCACAGTGTGTCCCCTCACAGTACTTATGCCAACATTGTGCCCCACAGTAGTTATGCCCCCCTTTTAGCAGTGCCACCTCTGTTCCCCCAATCATTGGAGCACATCTTGCCTGCTGGGCTGTGTAGGAGGCTCCTACACAGCCCAGCTGCACGATGGATAACTGCATTGTGCCTGCTGGGAAGCTCCTGTAGTTGAGTTGAATAGTAAAGCAAGCAGCGGTCAGCTCCCAGCTTCACCATTATAAGCAACTGTCTCTGCGTCCTAAGGACAATATATATCTCATCAGATGAAAAAGTTTATTTCCCCTCTTATCAGCCTCGACATTCCTTGCCTTGACATGACTGTCTTGAATTGACTTTCAGCTCACTTAGGAACCAGTTTGCATGCTGCCAAGAGAATTCTATGGAGAGTGGAGGGGAAGAAGGAGTACGCTGACATTTCCTGTCAGTCTCTTAAGACAATGTTAATTTACAATGCATGGCAAAGAACCTGAAGTGAAAAAAGAGGCATAGTCACTTTCAAGACATATTACAAAAGTTTCTTACATTTTTGAGTACTATTGATTTATGTACTGAACCTATCAAAATGCTGTAGCATGACCAGAAGAGGGCTATGCATGCAAGGCATCACAGGCATCGTTCAATGATTTCTCCCTGCATTATGGAAGTTAACTCAATGTGTTAAAAAAGATATGAATAGTTTAACTATTTGCATGTTATTAGTTTAGGTGGATTGAGTTTCTCTATAATTATGATTTAGATAACAATGAGACCACATTTTATTAGTAATTAATGTAGAATTAGAAGTTATTCAAGAATTTACTTATTCATTTTTGCAACTGTAGTTTCTAGTTTGTTGATACATGTATTGGAATTATAACAGTGAGGAAATAGTAGAGGAATGTGATTCTGGAATCATAATGATTTTAATAAAAGTGTCAAGTTTAAAGGGGTTCTCTGACGATGATTTAAAATAGCTACAAACACCTGTCCTAGAATGTGAGCAGCTCTGGTTGTCTTCACTTGCAGAGCTGCCCTATATATATATTGTGTGGTTTTGCTCTGGTAGACAGGCTAGCGGACGCATTATAGAGGCAATCACAAAGTCTTTAACTTAAACAGTTCTGTGTTTGTTCACACCATGCAATGTCCATAGAACAAAATCGTCACCTGGTTAGCAGTTTTCCACCCGCAGTCCACAGCAGGCTTTAGGGGCCTGTTTCCCTGCATGCGGCTCACATCCCTTGAGCATGGCACAAATTCACAGGTCCCAAAACACAGAGACTCCCCAGCTTCTCTGTCAGATGGAGGATAAACCACACCCAGCTGAGACTGCTGGCTGGGTTTATATAGGCCAAAAAGACCCGGCCTGGATCAAGGGCAGAAGCCACTCACCCAGCACTTTGGCTACTCCCAGTAAGAGCCGGCCCGGATCGGCTTTACAGCCATACTAACAAAAAACTGTGTCAGTAAGCACTAGCTGACGCTGACACTTAAAACTACTGGCTCTTACCTCACCGAGGCCAGTAATCTCGGTGACACATACATTCTATCAATGACGGCCCCTTGCCCCTTCCTACATACCTCCCCCTTTTGTTCAACCCTGAAGGGGGTGAGCACCCGCCAGACAGTGTACCCGGGACAGGGCATCTGCGTTTCCCTGTAACATGCCTGCCCTATGTTCCACAGAAAATTTTAAGTTTTGTAATGACAAGACCACCTGGTTACCTGAGTATTCCTCTCTTTGGGCTGGCTCATCCGCTTGAGAGGGGAGTGGTCAGTCACCAGACGGAACTTTCCCCCCAACAGGTAATAGCGAAGAGACTCGAGTGCCCATTTGATGGCCAGGCACTCTCACTCCACTATACTGTACCTATTCTCGGCTGGGGTAAGCTTTCGGCTCAGGAAAACAATAGGATTATCCTCCCCATTGATGTCCTGAGAGAGTACAGCTCCGAGGCCTACTTCAGAGGTATCGGTCTGTACCACAAACTCCCTCTTGAAGTCAGGCATCAACAATACCGGGGACCCACGCAGGGCAGATTTCAAGTCAAAAAAAGCCTTTTCCACCTGCTCATTCCACTGAACCGTCACTGACTTGCATCCCTTCAAAAGGCCGGTCAATGGTGCAGCGACTGTAGCAAAATTGGGGACAAACCTATATAGTACCCCACCATACCCAGGAATGACTTTACTTGCTGAGTAGTGACAGGTCAGGGCCAATTCCTAATTGCCTCAATTTTGTTCACCTGAGGTTTGATAATTCCACGCCCAATTACATACACCAGGTACTTGGTCTCTTCTAACCCTATCGCATACTTTTTGGGGTTAGCGGTTAAGCCAGCATTTTGAAGGGAGTTCACTACAGCCTGTACTTTAGGTAGGTGACTTTCCCAGTCGGTGCTGTGGATAACGATATCGTCCAGGTACACCAAAGCGTACCGACGATGTGGACGGAGTACAATGTCCATTAGCCTTTAAAACATGGCAGGGGCGCCATGTAGACCAAAGGGTAATACCTAATACTGATACAGCCCCTCTGGTGTGATGAAAGGTGTTTTTTCCTTGGCAGTCTCCATCAAGAGTACCTGCCAGTGGCCTTTGGTGAGGTCCAACACAGAAAAATACCGGGCTCGGCCCAACTTCTCAATAAGCTCATCCACTCGGGGCATGGGATATGCGTCAAACTTGGACACCTCATTCAGTTTGCAGAAGTCGTTACAGAATAACAATGTCCCGCCCAGCTTGGGCATTAAGACTATTGGATTGGTCCATTCACTTTTTGACTCCTCGATGACACCTAGTTGGACAATTAGCTGCACTTCCTCCGCGATGGCTTGTCACCGAGCCTCGGGTACCCAGTATGGTTTTAAGCGGACTTTTGCCTGAGGCTCAGTGATAATGTCATGTCGGACTATGGAAGTGCGTCTAGGGAGGTCCGAGAACACATCCGTGTTCTGACTAAAGAACTCCCTGGCTTCCTGAGCCTGTTTAGAGAGGCTGTCAGCAATTTTCACTGTACCAGCCTCTTCCCTTGCTTCAGACAGAGGGGCCAAAACCGCTTCCCCTAGGAACCCTGGTCGTGGGCTGTCTTCCGTACAGATTTCCCTATCTTTCCAGGGTTTGAGCAGATTCACATGGTACACCTGCTCCGGCTTTTGCCTCCCTGGCTGGTGTATCTTGTAATCTACCTTTACAATTTTGTAAAGCCCCTCGTGGGGCCCCTGCCACATATCTAGGAACTTACTGTCTACGGTTGGTACCAGAACCAATAACAGATCACCGGGTAAAAGATCCGGACCAGAGCCTGCCGATTATAGATCAGACTTTGGGCTCGCTACACTGCCTCCATATGCTCCCTAACCAGAGGTAAAACTATTTCCATTCGTCCTTCCATCTGGGTGACCTACTCAACAACACTTCTGTTCTGTGTGGGTTGTTGTTCCCATGCCTCTTTGGCCACGTCCAACAGATCGCGAGGGTGTCTGCCGTATAGCAGTTTGAAGGGTGAGAACCCAGTAGAGGCCTGGGGAATCTCCTGCACTGCGAACATGAAATAGGGCAGAAGGTCCCAGTCCATACCATCCTTAGAGACTACTCTTTTAGCATATTTTTTTAATGTTTGATTAAACCTCTCTACCAGTCCATCCGTTTGCGGATGATACATAGACATCCATAGCTGTTTTATGTGGAGCAACTTACAGAGTTCCCTCATGACCTTGGACATAAACAGGGTTCCTTGGTCAGTCAGAAACTCCTTTGGCAGACCCATGCGAGAAAACATCTCCATTAACTCCTTAGCTATGAGTATGGCTGATGTATGCCGCAGTGGCACTGCCTCTGGGTACCAAGTGGCATAGTCGAGGACAACCAAGATCCAAGATATGTTGGTGTCCTCTAACAGACTTCGGTACTGGGCCTCCAAGATCCATAGCGATTTGCTCAAACGGGATCTCGATAATCGGGAAGGGTACCAGGGGACTATAGAAATGTGGCTTGGGGCTCATTATCTGGCAGGTTGGGCAAGACTTACAATATTCTTCTACCTCTCTGAACAAACTGGGCCAGTAAAACCGTTGTAGAATCCAGTCCTTTGTTTTTAGCCTTCCTAGATGACCCCCCGGGAACATGCTGGTGGGCTAACTCTAACACGAGTTTGCGATAAGCCTGGGGTACCACCAACTGTTCAATGGATTCACCTCGCAGCTGGTTTACTAGATATAACATCTCTTGATGTACCACAAAATGGGAAAACACAGACTCTGCCCCCGGTTGTAGTGGTTCCCTATCTATTATTAATACATTTTCCCAGGCTCAGGATAGGGTTGGGTACCGATGTTGTGCAGTACCAGAATTATCCCTGGAGACATTGAGGTCGGCTAGCCCCGGACCTGGTGGCAAGTCCTCCATGTCTCCCACCATCACACTTAGCGGGGTTGTCTCACCCTCTTCCACCAAAGTGGTGGTCACCCCTACCGCTGGCCCTTTGGACTCAGGTTCTCAGAGTTCTGTTCTTCCCTCTTAGTATAATCGACGGGCCGCACCAGGGCAGCTCTTACTAGGGACACAAGGCTCCCTGAATCCACCAGTGCCACCGCCAGAGTTTCCCCCACTTCCACCTGTCACAGATGGCTATTGTCTACAGTCTCGGAGGTACCTGTGGCACACAGCTTCCTGGCATACAATGAGTGGCGGTAGCCATAGTTGGTATCCATGGGTTCACCCCGATGTGGACAGTCTGCCCTTATGTATCCAGGCTCGTAACACCAGGGCTGGGTCTGCATGGCATACCTCCCGGGCGGGTTTGGCTGGCACCGGCCACCGGGTCTGGGGTAAAGATTTCCGGGGTTTGGTTGGCCCCCTCCCAAAAGAACCCCCATGCAGATTTTTGGTGGCCTCATAGCGCTCCACCAGGTCGACCATCTCTAAGCCGTTACCAGGAGACACCTGGCCGATCCAGTGCTGGAGAGGGTACGGCAAAGCCCTCCAAAACACATCTGCCAAAAGACTGTCCAACATAGCAGTGGGAGTCGATATGTCAATCTGCAGCCATTTTTGAAACCGGTGTAGCAGGTGATAATATTGTGGTCTGGCGGGTTCAGCCGAGTTAAATTCCCACATCTCCCTCACAGCCACCTTTTCAAGCATCACCAGATAGGTCTCGACGTCATCCGAGGGGGACATCTTAGGGATCACCGCACAGACAGCTTTCTGGGCATGGTGGACGTTCTGGGACGCTCCGGCCGATTGCAACGCCATTACATGTTGCAATAGCAGCTGGCTAGTTTTCTGCTGCTGCTTGTTAGCCTCCCGCTGCTGCAAATTTGCCTCCACAAGGGCTTTCATGACCGCCTCCATTTTAATCGGGGACATGGGTTATAACCTTGCCGGCTTAATATAGGACATGCACTTGTGCCCTGGAAAAACAAAAAAACTTTTCGGCCCTAAGGCCTGCCTCACTGCGTTTGTCCACATCCAACACCAATTGTGTGGTTTTGCTCTGGTAGACAGGCTAGCGGACGCAGTATAGAGGCAATCACAAAGGCTTTAACATTAAACAGTTCGGTGTTTGTTCATACCATGCATTGTCCATAGAACAAAATTGGCACCTGGTTAGCAGTTTTCCACCCACAGTCCACAGCAGGCTTTAGGGGCCTGTTTCCTGGCATGCGGCTCTCAGCCCTTTAGCACGGCACAAATTCACAGGTCCCAAAACACAGAGACTCCCCAGCTTCTCTGTCAGATGGAGGATAAACCACACCCAGCTGAGACTGCTGGCTGGGTTTTATATAGGCCAAAAAGACCCGGCCAGGATCGTGGAGAGATGCCACTCACCCAGCATTTTGGCTACTCCCAGTAAGAGCCAGTACGGATCGGCTTTACAGCCATACTAACGAAAAACAGTGTTGGTCAGCACTAGCTGCCGCTGAGACTTAAAACTTGTGGGGGACTCACTCTGGTAGACAGGATTAGCGGACGCAGTATAGAGGCAACAAGTTATTTGGATCAAACAGTTTAGTGTTTTATTCACACGTTAGGCAAGTGACAAAACAAAATCATATTCAAACAAAAAGTTACCTTGCAGTGTTGGTGGTAATTAACACCATGCAGCAATTCTGCGTCAAAGAGTCCTTGCTGATAGCAGCACCAACCTATTTTCACGCCAAACAGGTAGCAAGCCTTTATACAGACACAAGGCGCCCAGATTACAACACAGACTCAGCTGCCTATTTAAAGGGCTTCTGTCACCCCACTAAACCGTTTTTTTTTTTTGTTTACTTATAATCCCTATTATCTAATTAATCATTTTGGTCCAGTAGATTGTGTTAAAAACGTGCTTTTAAAATATGCAAATTACCTTGCTACCAGCAAGTAGGGCGGCTACTTGCTGGTAGCAGCCGCATCCTCCGATCCTAAAGACGCCACTCCGCATGTTGATTGACAGGGCCAGGGAACGGGATCATCCTCTGCTGGTCCTGTCTGCTATCAAGATCTTGCGCCTGCGCTGTAACGGTATTCAGTCGTCGCAGGCGCACTGAGAGGCGGCCGCTCACTCGGCCTCTCCATCCTCAATGCACCTGCGCCGATGACGTCACATCTACACGGTTTAGTGGGGTGACAGAAGCCCTTTATCCGCTTCCGGACCGCCTAACGCAGATCCGCGGTCCGGAGGTGGCAGCTCTGTGCAGAGTGACGCATGTACGCGTCATCTCGCGAGAGCCGTTATTTCCTGTGAACGCGTGCACACAGGCGCGCGCGTTCACAGGAACGGAAGGTAAGAGACAGGATCTCCAGCCTGCCAGCGGCGATCGTTCGCTGGCAGGCTGGAGATGCGATTTTTTTAACCCCTAACAGATATATTAGACGCTGTTTTGATAACAGCGTCTAATATACCTCCTACCTGGTCCTCTGGTGGTCCCTTTTGTTTGGATCGACCACCAGAGGACACAGGTAGCTCAGTAAAGTACCACAAAACACCACTACACTACACTACACCCCCCCTGTCACTTATTAACCCCTTATTCACCCCTGATCACCCCATATAGACTCCCTGATCACCCCCCTGTCATTGATCACCCCCCCGTAAGGCTCCATTCAGACGTCCGTATGTTTTTTACGGATCCACGGATACATGGATCGGATCCGCAAAACACATACGGATGTCTGAATGGAGCCTTACAGGGGGGTGATCAATGACAGGGGGTGATCACCCCATACAGACTCCCTGATCACCCCCCTGTCATTGATCACCCCCTGTAAGGCTCCATTTAGACATTTTTTTGGGCACAAGTTAGCGGAAATAGATATTTTATTTTTATTTTATTTTTCTTGCAAAGTCTCATATTCCACTAACTTGTGTCAAAAAATAAAATCTCACATGAACTCACCATACCCCTCACGGAATCCAAATGCATAACATTTTTTAGACATTTATATTCCAGACTTCTTCTCACGCTTTAGGGCCCCTAAAATGCCAGGGCAGTATAAATACCCCACATGTGACCCCATTTCAGAAAGAAGACACCCCAAGGTATTCCGTGAGGGGCATATTAAGTCCATGAAAGATTGAAATTTTTTCCCTAGTTAGCGGAAAGGGAGACTTTGTGAGAAAATACAAAAAAATATCAATTTCCGCTAACTTGTTCCCCAAAAAAAAAAATTCTATGAACTCGCCATGCCCCTCATTGAATACCTTGGGGTGTCTTCTTTCCAAAATGGGGTCACATGTGGGGTATTTATACTGCCCTGGCATTTTAGGGGCCCGAAAGCGTGAGAAGAAGTCTGGGATCCAAATGTCTAAAAATGCCCTCCTAAAAGGAATTTGGGCCGCTTTGCGCATCTAGGCTGCAAAAAAGTGTCACACATGTGGTATCGCCGTACTCAGGAGAAGTTGGGCAATGTGTTTTGGGGTGTCATCTTACATATACCCATGCTGGGTGAGATAACTTGTGACAAAAAATAAAAAATTCTAGGAACTCGCCATGCCCCTCACGGAATACCTTGGGGTGTCTTCTTTCCAAAATGGTGTCACTTGTGGGGTAGTTATACTGCCCTGGCAATTTAGGGGCCCTAATGTGTGTGAAGTAGTTTAAAATCAAAATCTGTAAAAAATGACTGGTGAAATCCTAAAGGTGCTCTTTGGAATGTGTGCCCCTTTTCCCACCTAGGCTGCAAAAAAGTGTCACACATCTGGTATCGCCGTACTCAGGAAAAGTTAGGCAATGTGTTTTGGGGTGTCATTTTACATATCCCCGTGCTGGGTGAGAAATATCTTTGTCAAATGCCAACTTTGTATAAAAAAAATGAGAAAAGTTGTCTTTTGCCAAGATATTTCTCTCACCCAGCATGGGTATATGTAAAATGACACCTCAAAACACATTCCCCAACTTCTCCTGAGTACGGCGATACCACATGTGTGACACTTTTTTGCAGCGTAGGTGGGCAAAGGGGCACACATTCCAAAGAGCACCTTTCGGATTTCACCGGTCATTTTTTACAGATTTTGATTTCAAACTACTTCTCACACATATGGGCCCCTAAAATGCCAGGGCAGTATAACTACCCCACAAGCGACCCCATTTTGGAAAGAAGACACCCCAAGGTATTTTGTGATGGGCATAGTGAGTTCATGGAAGTTTTTATTTTTTGTCACAAGTTAGTGGAATATGAGACTTTGTAAGAAAAAAAAATCATCATTTTCCGCTAACTTGTGACAAAAAATAAAAAGTTCTATGAACTCACTATGCCCATCAGTGGATACCTTAGGGTGTCTACTTTCCGAAATGGGGTCATTTGTTGGGTTTTTCTACTGTCTGGGCATTGT
Source organism: Bufo gargarizans (assembly GCF_014858855.1). Classification (NCBI taxonomy): domain Eukaryota; kingdom Metazoa; phylum Chordata; class Amphibia; order Anura; family Bufonidae; genus Bufo; species Bufo gargarizans. The sequence continues at coordinate 141,263,112 of NC_058082.1, read as the reverse complement.
AGAACCTCAGGAAACATGACAGGTGCTCAGAAAGTCAGAGCTGCTTCAAAAAAGCGGAAATTCACATTTGTGTACCATAGTTTGTAAACGCTATAACTTTTACCCAAACCATTTTTTTTACACAAACATTTTTTTTTATCAAAGACATGTAGAACAATAAATTTAGCAAAAAATTTATATATGGATGTCTTTTTTTTGCAAAATTTTACAACTGAAAGTGAAAAAGTCATTTTTTTTTCAAAAAAATCTTTAAATTTCGATTAATAACAAAAAAAGTAAAAATGTCAGCAGCAATGAAATACCACCAAGTGAAAGCTCTATTAGTGAGAAGAAAAGGAGGTAAAATTCATTTGGGTGGTAAGTTGCATGACTGAGCAATAAACGGTGAAAGTAGTGTAGTGCAGAAGTGTAAAAAGTGGCCTGGTCATTAAGCGTGTTTCAGCTAGGGGGGTTGAAGTGGTTAATGACAGCCATGTGCTGCCAAAACCCGGGCCGGCACTTAAACTCTGGTCCGGTATTTGACTTCACCTGGCTGGAAACCAGCCCAGCCACACATGTTGGGAGGAAAATACCTTTCTTCCCAGACAAAAGCCCCCGCTGTGTCACATACCCCCCCCCCCCCTTTGTTCAACCCTGAGGGGGTAAACACACGCCAGGGCATCCGTGTTTCCCTGTAACCGGCCTGCCCTGTGTTCCACTGAAAACTTAGTTTTGTAAGGACAGAAACCTTTGGATGACCCGGGCATTTCTGTCCTTGGCCTGGCTCATCCACTTGAGAGGGGAGTGGTCAGTCACCAGGCAGACCTTTCTCCCCAACAAATAATAGTGGAGAGACTCGAGTGCCCACTTGATGACCAGGCACTCTCTCTCCACTATACTATACCTGGTCTCGGCTGGGGTGAGCTTACGGCTAAGAAACACAATGGGATGCTCCTCCCCGTTGACTTCCTGAGACAGTACAGCACTGAGGCCTACTGCGGAGGCATCGGTCTGTACTATTAACTCCATTTTGAAGTCGGGCGTCACCAAAACGGGTGACTCTCACAGGGCCGACTTCAAAGTGGAGAAAGCCTCTTCCGCCCGCTCATCACAGGGAACCATCACTGACTTGTGTTCCTAAGAGAGTCCTGTCAAGGACGTGGCTAGAGTAGTAAAGTGGGGAAAAACCTCATGTAATAGCCCACCATTCCCGGGAATGACTTTATTTGCCTAGTGGTGACACGTCGGGGCCAATTTCGTATCGCCTCTATTTTCTTCACTTGGGGTTTGATGACTTCATGCCCAATGAAATACCCCAGGTACTTAGTCTCTTCTAACCCTATCGCACATTTTTTTGGGATAGCGGTTAGGCCAGCTTTCCGAAGAGAGTCCACTACAGCCTGCACTTTGGGTAGGTGACTTTCCCAGTTGGTACTGTGGATGACAATATCGTCTAGGTAAGCCGAAGCGTACCGACGATGTGGACAAAGCACAATGTCCATTAGTCACTGAAAAGTGGCGGGGGCGCCATGCAGACCAAAGGGTAAGAACTTATATTGATACAGCTCCTCAGGCGTGATGAAGGCAGTTTTATCTTTGGCCACCTCCATTAAGGGTGAGGTCCAAAACAGAAAAATACCGGGCTTGTCCTAACCTCTAGTTGAGCTCATCCACCCGGGGCATGGGATACGCATTGAATTTGGAATCCTCGTTAAGTTTTCCAAAGTCGTTACAAAACCGCAACGTACCGTCCAGCTTGGGTATCAATGCTATAGGGCAGGCCCACTCACTTTTTGACTCCTCAATGATGTCTAGCTGCAACATTAGCTGCACCTCCTCTGATATGGTTTGCACCCGGTATAGTTTTAATTGGACTTTTTGCCTGAGGCTCAGTGACATATATTTTGGCCTTCACGCCAGCCTCACTGCACTTGCTCGCATCCTCCACCAATTGTGGGGACTTGCTCTGGTAGACAGGAATAGCGGACGCAGTATAGAGGCAACAACAAGTCCTTTGGATCAAACAGTTAAGTGTTTTATTCACACTTTAGGCAAGTAACAAAATAAGCAGTCATATTCAAACAAAATGTCACCTTGCGGTGTTGGTGGTAATTCACACCATGCGACAATTCTGCCTCAAAGAGTCCTTGCTGATAGCAGCACCAGCCTGTTTTCACGTCAAACAGGTAGCAAGCCTACATCTAGACATAAGGCTTCCAGATCCCAACACAGAGACTCAACTGCTGAGCCCAGCTGCCTATTTAAGGACAGCCAGGTGCTGCCAAAACCCTTACCTGCACTTAAACTCCGGTCCGGTATTTGACTTCACCTGGCTGAAAACCAGCCCAGCCTCACATGTTGGGACAAGAACTACAGCATCTTGAAAACAGCAGTTGTACTGCGAAAACGTTGCATATCTTAGTGGACATGACTTGAAGCTACACTCACTTGGAGCTTGTGATACTGTGGTCACAGGCGTAGGGATCACCAACGGCTGATCCCCATAGCGTAGGGATCACGTACGGATCACCAACGGCTATGGGGCCCGTCCGGGCCGCCTTCTGTTGACACACACTACACACAGGCAGCCATAACTACCGGCGCCCCGTCAGCGTGTGTGACAGTTTATTTTCAAGTTAGTTAAATATGATCGATTCTTGTCTCAGTTCAGGGCCCCCTCGCTAATGTGATCTAATCTTACTGTCTCCTAAAGTCTCCAATGTATCAGTGTATCAGTGGCAAAGCATTTACCCACACAGCCATAAAGGATGCATTGCAACTGCCTGAAAAAATATGAGACTTCTACTGTTATAGCTGGCTAAGTGTACATCTATACACATGACAGCTGCCCCAACACACCCAGCACTGCTAAATCACTGCTATATGACAGCTGTCCCAGCACACTCAGCTCTGCTATATCTCTATATATGACAGCTGCCCCAGCAAACCCAGCTCTACTACATCTATACACCTGACAGCTGCCCAAACACAGCCAGCTCTGCTACATCTATACACATGACAGCTGCCCCAGCACACTCAGCTCTACTATATCTCTATATATCTATCTATTGTATAGCAATACTTAGAGATATATAGATGTAGCAGAGCTGGGTTTGCTGGGGCAGCTGTCATATATAGAGATATAGCATAGCTGAGTGTGCTGAGACAGCTGTCATATAGAGATATAGCAGTGCTGGTTGTGTTTGGGCAGCTGTCATGTGCATAGATGTAGCAGAGCTGGGTTTGCTGGGCAGCTGTCATATATAGAGATATAGTAGAGCTGAGTGTGCTGGGACAGCTGTCATATAGAGCTATAGCAGTGCTGGTTGTGTTTGGGCAGCTGTCAGGTGTATAGATGTAGCAGAGCTGGGTTTGTTGGGGCAGCTGTCATATATAGAGATATAGCAGTGCTGAGTGTGCTGGGACAGCTGTCATATAGAGATATAGCAGTGCTGCGTGTGTTTGGGCAGCTGTCATGTGCATAGATGTAGCAGAGCTGGGATGGCTGGGGCAGCTGTCATATATAGAGATATTGCAGAGCTGAGTATGCTGGGACAGCTGTCATATAGAGATAAAGCAGTGCTGGGTGTGTTAGGGAAGCTGTCATGTGTATAGATGTACACTTAGCCAGCTATAACAGTAGAATCAAGTGGGACATGGGTGGGTTTGGCACTATGATACTGGCACATGGGAGGGAGGAGAGAGGCACTTGATACTGGCACATGATGGGGGGAGGCTACCATGACTGGTCTGGGAGGCTACCAAGAGGCCTACAGCAACATTAAAGGAGCTGCAGGAATATCTGGCAAGTACTGGCTGTGTGTTGCATGTGACAACAATCTCCCGTATTCTTCATATGTCTGGGCTATGGGGTAGAGTGGCAAGATGAAAGCCTTTTCTGACGAAAAAAAACATCCAAGCCAGGCTACATTTTGCAAAAACACATCTGAAGTCTCCCAAAAGCATGTGGGAAAGGGTGTTATGGTCTGATGAAACCAAGGTTGAACTTTTTGTGCACAGGAGATGCCCTCACAATCTGACAGATTGGGAATGTTTTTGCAAGGAAGAGTAGGCAAATCTTGCCAAGTCAAAATGTGCTATGCTGATAGACTCATACCCAAAAAGACTGAGTGATGTAATAAAATCAAAAGGTGCTTCAACAAAGTATTAGTTTAAGGGTGTGCATACTTATGCAATCATAATTTTTTTTTTTTTTTACATCACAGACATTTTAACAGGGGTGTGTAGACTTTTTATATCCACTGTGTATCTATATATATATATATATATATATATATTTTTATTTTATTTTTTGGCCGGGGCTATGTGTGAAAGAACCTACCCCCTCATATACCCCCCAACAGACCTAGCGGTTTGAGTTGTGCCATAACCGCTTCCGTCAAGAGTACACCTGAAAGAGGCCAAAAACCCAGCATGAAAATACAAAACGTGTTTATTGACATATTACAACGCCAAACTCTGAAAGGCACAAGAAATCTCGCTAACGGGGTTCGGAACATATCGGCTGTAACAAGACGAGCGCCACCGGCCCAACTTACGGATAGTGTGTGCTGGCACCTGATTCCTGGAAGCGGCCGAGGCTGCTCCTATCCTGAACGAATGCCCTGACACCGTGAGGGGGTCTAAACCTAAATTGACCGCCAGTATACGCGCATGCGCTATGAATTGAGAGGTGGACAATGCTGCTGCCCCGAAGGGTAACAGAGGGGTGTCAGTGCCGCGACCGGCCAGTGCCCTTGACAATTCCTGCAGGACGTGGACCGGACACCATTTGTGTGACGTGGGGAAGAATTTGATCTGGGTAGGGGGACCTGACTGGGAGGTCTTGGTCACAGGTAAAGACAAGACAAAGCCCTCTGGGCTGGGGACCAACTGTCGGCGAGCTAGGAAGGGGCCACTAAGTGACAGCGAGGTGAACTCTCCTGGCCTCATGAAGCCATAAAAGGCCAAGTAGATGGCAGCTTTGAGTACCAAGCTTTGTAGAACCCCGAAAGGGCTTAGGTCCAGCAAATCGGACATGCCTCTGAACACTGGGCCGGAAATGGGCTGTCTACGGGAGCTGACACCTGGGGTACTGTTCTGCAGACCTTTCAACGTGGCCTTGACCACGTGACTGGAAAACAACGATGTTCTTTCTGGAGGGGAGAGAGACAAATGATGTTGGACCCCTGATAGGTAAGTTTTGACGGTGCCATGTGAAAGGTGCATATGCCCATGACAGTACCCGATGAACGACAATATGAAGTCAATATGATCAAGGCCGCCTCGGGGGTATTCCTGCTGGAACTTGCAGTACAACCGCCAGCCGGTGTTGTACGCCCTGGTGGTATTAGCTGAGAGCGACCTGGCAAACAGCCCATGGGCCGTAGCTAAGTATTTGTTCAACTGAGAATGAGCGCGGCCGGACGAGGAGACGGGGTTCTCGATGTATCGGCTTCGGGGCAAACCTGAGAAAACAAAGAGTAATTCCGCTTAGCTAGGGCGTCAACTGCTACTACCTGCGCATCATGTATGAGGGAACCACAGAACAAGAAATTGTGTAGGAGCGACAACTGTACCAGACGTCTCATCAAGGACATGGCCAGTTGAGACCTGGATTTGCCACTGTCAAGGATAGCCATGGTGGAGGGGCTACCAGAGACAAAGATCACGGTACGGCCTGTCCAATGGTTACCCCAAACATGCGCTGCCACCACCACGGGATACAAGTCCCTAGCCTCCGTAGACTGGGAAATTCCCGTGGCCTCGCAAATCTCCTCCGGCCACGCCCCATTCAGCCAATGGGGGCCAAAAATAGCAGCAAAACCAGTGCTGACCCCGCTGCTGGAGAATATGACGGGGGAGTTGTGCGAGACCGCCGGGACAAACATGGACACGCCATTCCAATGACTCAAAAAGTGGTCCCACATACTCAAATCCGCTTGCATTTGACTGTCCAGGAACACTGGACTATCCTAACAGGGGGCTGCTGAGAGGAGTGGTAACAACCTGGCTACGAAAGACCTACCCTGAGGAATTATGCGCATCGCAAAATTTACCATGCCTAACAACGACTGCAGTTCCACCTTGGTGGTGACCCTACCAGTGACGAAACTGTGAATGACTGCCCGGACCCTAACCAACTTGTCTTCCGGCAACCTAGCTGACATACTCTCTGTGTCCAACACGATGCCCAGGAGGGTGATGGTGGTCGCAGGACCATCCACTTTTTTGGGGGAAACGGGGATCCCTAATTGAGCGAAGCATGCTAAGAGGCTCTGGAGATCGCGCCACGAGCCCTGTGGAGATTCGATCAGCAAAAAATCGTCCAAGTAATGTATAACATGTTCGCAACAAAAGCTGTTCTCGAGGATCCAATGCAAGGCTTTCGCCAGCTGATCGAAAATCCAAGGGCTGCTACGGGATCCGAAAGTCAACTTTGTAGCGAAATAATAAAGGGAATTCCACTTGATCCCGTGCCACCGCCAAAGTTCTGGCCTGATCGGAATCAACTTGAAAGCGTCTGATATGTCTGCTTTGGACAGAATCGCCCCAGGGCCTGTGGCAAGGATGAGTGCAATAGCCTGATCGATGGAGGCGTACACCATGCTGACCTCCTCCGCTGGAATGAGTGAATTCAGACTGGGTGTAGTTAACCCATGAGGCGCTGACAGATCGAAAATCAATCTTTCTTTGTGGCTGAACTTTCCTGTGACCACCCCTATGGGGCTGACCCTCCAGCGTTCGAATGGGGATGACAAAAAGGGGCCGATGATGTATCCCTTGTCTAACTCCAACTGGAGGAGTCTATCCATGGACCCGGGGTTGTGTGACGCAGACTGCAGGTTCCTACACTCATGGGTGTCATCCGGTAATGCCACAAGACCTGTGTGAAAACCATTAGTAAAACCTGACACAAGAAAGTCGCGAAAGGAAGCATCCTCATGCCCCTGCAAGTAAAATTCCAGGAGGTCTACATTTACCACGCTCATGCATAGTTGTTGCAGATTTGCGACCTGCCCAGGTACTTGATTGGGCGGCCGAGTTTGTCTACAGCAGAATTCTGCTGGACGCCAGCCGATGGACCAGGGATAGGAGGAGAAGGATTGGACCTCGGGGCACTCGCGGCATTATGACACCATTCTCCTGTGTGATAGATAGACTGGCACAAAGAACATGCCAGGGCTTTAAGCCCAGCGAAGTGCCTACAGAATATCTCTGTGTCAATATTAGCCCAGTTGGTGGTAAACTGGAACTGACTGAGCGCTGCTGCCACCTTTGCGGAAAACGAGCAATGGTAGTCATAAAACCCGAAGCCTCCGTATTTGTAGCCCAACTCAGTGACCCTGAACAGATACAGGTCCAACTCTTCTCTCCTATCCGGTCGTACCGAACAGATGATATCTCGGTAGAGACTAAAGGCAAGTACAAACTCCGGAATCGTCAACTTCCTGCTAAGCCTGAGATCGCGTCCCTTCAGGACGACAGAAACATCACCGCACGCAATTACCCTATTGTCCGATAGGTCACGAGTGGCAATTAGGAGGGAGGCTAGGTTCACGTCTCTGCCATCGAGGATGTCCTTTTTGATATTTGCCGGAATGAAATGGGCTGGAGTGACGTTGGGCACTGTAACAAAGTTACCTGAGGTACTGGCAACAGGTGCCATTGCGACTGGTAACAGAGTGGCGGGTGAAGATAAGCCAGCGACCCTAGACTCCACCGACTCCAACCTGGATTGCACACCAGACACGGAGGAGGTGAGACTATTCAGCATGACGTGGAGCTGAGTCAAGGAGGTCTGAACCGTGGCCATAGAGACCTCTTGCTGGCTAGGTTCTGCAGGGGTGGACACCAGTAGCCGATACAATTCCGCCTTTCGGGCAGCGACCGGGAAAGGAATGTCTCTTTTGGTTAGTTCGGACATGAGTTTGGGCACAGTCCAATTGCGCAGAGACGGAATACTGCTGGATTCCGATGCCCTGGAACCCAAGTCTTCGCCAGAAGCATCCACGATATCTGACACGTGAGACATGACCAGACTGTTAAAACAAGCAAAATGAAGGACCGTCACTATCACCGTTTAGCGACAAGTTGACTAACACCCGTGACTTGACACCACCACTGCCACTGCTGAAAAACCGTCATGCAAAAGGTAACTGACCCTGGTGACCACCTGACAGCTGAGGTACGGAGAAAGAGGAGACGTGTGACAGTGGAAAATGAATTGGAGCCAAAGAAGGAGGACCTTACCGGAAACAGGACACGATGCTGATATGAGAAGAACACAAGGAATCAACAGTGGAATAGACCTGTCCGCATGAATTAAACAGAATAAGTTTTTTTTGTTTTGTTTTGTTTTTTTGTTGTTGTTTTTTTACAACGCTTGCGCCTGCGTTCAAGTGGCCCGAAGCTGGGCGACGAGACACGATTGTCAAATTGCCAGGGGTTCTCGCGGAGTTGGCAGAACGGCTGACAGGCCTACGCCAAAAAACACGGCTATCTATGCAGCAAAGCAAATTGCGACAAGTGTATGAAGACAGGCAAATGAGAAAACCTGCCCATCTGAAACAGAACAATGAAATAAAATGCCATGCAATGTGAAGGGTCTGGCGTGCCCCTGCTGTCATACGTCTAGGGGCGCCTGTTACTGGGGGCACTACCCCCAACAACTCATCACCATCACACTGTATGGCATTAACCCCCCTACCTAACTAACAGCACGGCGGCCCGTGCCAGACTTTGCCCCCCCACAAAAGACACTGTCTGCCTGTACCTAGTCAGATAAAGAAGATTTGTAAGTTTTCCAGCGACCATCAATTTTAAGAGAAGTACTACTTAAACTGGAAAAATAGTACTTGCGGAAAAACCATAAATCATTCCATTGGTATAAGCAACACATGGTAGTGGAAGCTTTCCTACTAGCCTAAAAATAGTGTTAAAATGTCATTATAACCTAGCACATCACCAGAGCGAAGTATAAAGACACCGTGGAGTATGTGCACAGCCGTAACAACCCCCCGACCCCCCCCCACTCCCCCTCCCCCTCACCGGCCCCTTGCAAGTCTTCCCTATGCAGATGAAAGAAACTGACAAAAGAACATGAACGAACGGAGTCCCGCTGACTCCTGCTACCTGCGTGCAAGTCACGTGGGAGCGGGGCGTGCTGCCAGACTGCCGTTCCGGTGTGGGGATGTCCCTCTCATACCTTAGAGGGACCGACCCCACCGACCGGACTAACGAGCCGATGCTGCGCTGAGGCAGCAGCTACTTACCCGCCGCACGAGGAGGACCAGGACGCCGGACTGCAGGAGGAAGCGCCGACCGGAAGTGACGCTCTGTCGCCTAGGAGATGCTGACGCCGCCGGCTGTAACAGGAACACTGCTGCCGTCTGTCCCCTTTGGAGAAAGGTGCGTGCCAGATATAGGGCAGGGCGCCCCTCCCACAAATACAGGCCAATGAATCGGCCTTGATACATATATATATATATATATATATATATATATATACACAGTACAGACCAAAAGTTTGGACACTCCTTCTCATTTAAAGAGTTTTCTTTCTTTTCATGACTATGAGAATTGTAAATTCACACTGAAGGCATCAAAACTGTGAATTAACACATGTGGAATTATATACATAACAAAAAAAGCGTGAAACAACTGAAAATATGTCATATTCTAGGTTCTTCAAAGTAGCCACCTTTTGCTTTGATTACTGCTTTGCACACTCTTGGCATTCTCTTGATGAGCTTCAAGAGGTAGTCACCTGAAATGGTTTTCACTTCACAGGTGTGCCCTGTCAGGTTTAATACGTGGGATTTCTTGCCTTATAAATGGGGTTGGGACCATCAGTTGTGTTGTGGAGAAGTCACGTCGATACACAGCTGATAGTCCAACTGAATAGACTGTTAGAATTTGTATTATGGCAAGAAAAAAGCAGCTTAGTAAAGAAAAACAAGTGGCCATCATTACTTTAAGAGATGAAGGTCAGTCAGTCTGAAAAATTGGGAAAACTTTGAAAGTGTCCCCAAGTGCAGTCTCAAAAACCATCAAGCGCTACAAAGAAACTGGCTCACATGCAGACAGCCCCAGGAAAGGAAGACCAAGAGTCACCTCTGCTGCGGAGGATAAGTTCATCCGAGTCACCAGCCTCAGAAATCGCAGGTTAACAGCTGCTCGGATTAGAGACCAGGTCAATGCCACACAGAGTTCTAGCAGCAGACACATCTCTAGAACAACTGTTAAAAGGAGACTGTGTGAATCAGGCCTTCATGGTAGAATATCTGCTAGGAAACCACTGCTAAGGACAGGCAACAGGCAGAAGAGACTTGTTTGGGCTAAAGAACACAAGAAATGGACATTAGACCAGTGGAAATCTGTGCTTTGGTCTTATGAGTCCAAATTTGAGATCTTTGGTTCCAAACACTGTGTCTTTGTGCGACGCAGAAAAGGTGAACGGATGGACTCTACATGCCTGGTTCCCACCGTGAAGCATGGAGAAGGAGGTGTGATGGTGTGGGGGTGCTTTGCTGGTGACACTGTTGGGGATTTATTCAAAATTGAAGGCATACTGAACCAGCATGGCTACCACAGCATCTTGCAGCGGCATGCTATTCCATCTGGTTTGCGTTTAGTTGGACCATCATTTATTTTTCAACAGGACAATGACCCCAAACACACCTCCAGGCTGTGTAAGGGCTATTTGACCATGAAGGAGAGTGATGGGGTGCAGCGCCAGATGACCTGGCCTCCACAGTCACCGGACCTGAACCCAATCGAGATGGTTTGGGGTGAGCTGGGCCGCAGAGTGAAGGCAAAAGGGCCAACAAGTGCTAAGCATCTCTGGGAACTCCTTTAATACTGTTGGAAGACCATTTCAGGTTACTACCTCTTGAAGCTCATCAAGAGAATGCCAAAAGTGTGCAAAGCAGTAATCAAAGCAAAAGGTGGCTACTTTGAAGAACCTAGAATATGACATATTTTTAGTTGTTTCACACTTTTTTGTTATGTATATAATTCCACATGTGTTAATTCATAGTTTTGATGCCTTCAGTGTGAATCTACAATTTTCATAGTCATGAAAATAAAGAAGACTCTTTGAATGAGAAGGTGTGTCCAAACTTTTGGTCTGTACTGTGTATATATATATATATATATATATATATATACAGTTTATATTTAGTAGACATTGGTGAGCATTCCTGACAGGCTGCTCAGCCATGATGGCAGGATCACATCATTACCATCTAATGTAAAGCAGTGCAGTGTGGATCTCCAACCAGTGTTATAATATACTAGCAGAAGGACCCGGCTTCCTACAGGTATATTTAATCTATTTAATTTAAAGTTTCTATGTGTCGTTAAAAGATATCAACACTTTTCCCCATAACAGTGACCTAATGTGTATCACGATCGGCGTGACTATCACATACGTGACACAGAGGGAGGGAAAGAGGAAGGCCCTGCCCAAGTGAGAGGGAAGGTGGTGACCCCTGACTCACCTTGCGGCTGGCACCTGGCTGCCCTGACGACCCTAGACGGGTTCCTCACCCGTACGCCGATCACGTGCCTAAAACCCTGGCTTTCCCTAAGATGAGCCCTAGATAGTGAACAGGGCGGTGGGAACACTAGTCCGCACCACTAGCTCTAAAGGAAAACACCAAGGGGAGGACAGACAATACAGACTAAACATATAATCCCAGGTGGGCGACAACAGGAGACAACAAAAAGCCCAACAGGGATCCGGAGGGTAGCACTCTGGAACAACAACCAGGATTCACAGCTCCAGTGGGTCAGTATAGAAGTCCAGGCAGGAAGCTCTATAACTGGCAACTAGAGAAGTGTGAGAGGAGAATATAAAGAGGTTGGGAGTGGCAGACAAGAAACAGCTGAGGAGGAGAAGCTATGGATCCCTGAGTGAGACAAAAAGGATTGCAAGGCAAACACAGAAAAAACCACTAAGAAACAACGTGATCTTTAGACATAAAGCGCGCAGCCACCCGCTGCGACTTCCTGACCCCGGGTATAACGGAGTCAGATGTGGCTCTTGACACCCTCGTGACAGTACCCCCCCTTTCACGAGGGGCCTCCGGACACTCAGGACCAGGTCTCTCAGGATGAGAGGCATGGAAAGCCTGAATTAACCTGTTGGCGTTTACCTCTGACGCTGGAACCCACATTCTTTCCTCGGGACCGTAACCCCTCCAATGCACCAGATACTGAAGAGAGCGGCGGACCCGACGAGAATCAACAATTCTGGATATTTGAAACTCCAGATTACCATCCACAATAACAGGAGGAGGTGGCAGCGGTGATGGTTCTAGAGGTGGAACATACTTCTTGAGTAATGACTTATGGAAGACGTTATGAATCTTAAAAGTCTGAGGTAGCTCCAGGCGAAAAGCCACAGGGTTAATGACGGCTACTATTTTATAAGGACCAATGAACCTAGGGCCCAGTTTCCAAGAGGGAACCTTCAACTTAATATTCCTAGTAGACAACCACACAGTCATTCACTCCTAGGTCCGGACCTGGCGACCAATTCTTATCGGCCATGCATTTATATTTACCACTCTTTTTCAAGTTAGCTTGCACCTTCTGCCATACCGATGAAAGAGATGAAGAAAATTGGGGATGAAAACCGTATGCACCAAGAAATGGTGACTTGCCAGTGGATTCCTGACAGCGATTATTTATGGCAAACTCGGCTAACGGTAAATATGATGACCACACCTCTTGGTTTTCAGACACAAAACACCTTAAATATGTTTCTAGGTTTTGGTTGGTACGCTCAGTCTGTCCATTCGACTGAGGATGGAAAGCTGAGGAAAAGGACAAGTGTACCCCCAAACGGGAACAAAAAGCTTTCCAAAACTTAGAAATAAACTGGGTTCCCCGATCCGAAACCACATCGGAAGGGACCCCGTGAAGCTTAACGATTTCACTGATAAATACCTGAGCAAGAGTCTTAGCAGTAGGAATTGCGGGTAGCGCAATAAAGTGTACCATTTTGCTAAACCTGTCTACTACTACCAAGATAACTGTTTTACCCGCAGACAACGGTAAGTCAGTGATGAAATCCATTGACAGATGTGTCCATGGCCTATTGGGGATGAAAAGTGGCAATAAAGACCCTGCTGGACGTGTATGAGAGACTTTCGCGCGTGCACAAGTAGAACAAGTAGACACGAAATCCATTACATCCTGACGCAACCTTGGCCACCAAAAACGACGAGACAATAGCTCCAAGGTTGCTTTACTACCCGGGTGCCCAGCAAGTGCCGAATTATGATGTTCCTTTAATAATTTAAGACGCAGGTTTAACGGTACAAACAATTTCTCTGAGGGGCAAGAGGCCGGGGCGTCCCCCTGGGCCTCTAACACCTTTCCCTCTAGAACAGAGTGTACAGCAGAGACAACCACTCCTCTTTGTAAAATAGGTACCGGATCACTAACATTACCCACTCCAGGGAAACTACGAGATAATGCGTCTGCCTTGGTATTTTTTGCCCCAGGACAATAGGTGATTACAAAGTTAAATCTGGTAAAGAATAGCGACCACCTAGCTTGTCTAGGGGTGAGACGCTTAGCCGATTCTAGGTACAGAAGGTTTTTGTGATCCGTAATCACCGTGACGGGGTGGATTGCTCCCTCTAAGAAGTGACGCCACTCTTCAAACGCCAGTTTAATCGCCAACAGTTCCCTATTTCCAATATCATAGTTCTTTTCTGCTGTAGATAACTTTTTGGAAAAGAAAGCGCAAGGACGCCATTTGCCAGGAGACGGACCCTGAGACAATACAGCCCCCACTCCCACCTCTGACGCATCTACTTCAACAATAAAAGGCTGGGAGACATCAGGTTGAATTAGAACAGGTGCCGAGGTAAATCTCTCTTTTAGAGAGGAAAATGCAATTTTAGCGGCGTCAGACCATTTAGAAAAATCAGTCCCCTTCCTAGTCATGTCAGTAAGGGGTTTAACGATCACTGAATAATTTTTAAATGAACTTTCTATAGAAATTTGCGAAACCCAAAAACCGTTGTAGAGCTTTAAGGTTCTCAGGAAGATCCCAATCTAAAATTGCCTGGACCTTCCTAGGATCCATACGGAAACCTGAAGCAGATAATAGATATCCCAGGAACTGTATTTCCTGAACGGCGAAGACACATTTTTCAATTTTCGCATATAATTTATTCGTCCGTAGGACCTGTAGTACTTGCCTGACATGTACTTCATGTGTTTTCAGATCAGCCGAATAAATTAAGATATCATCTAGGTATATGACTACAAACCTGCCGATGAGATGACTAAAAATATAATTAACGAAATGTTGGAAGACAGCAGGGGCATTGGTCAGACCGAAAGGCATGACTAAATTTTCATAATGCCCCTCAGGGGTGTTAAAAGCTGTCTTCCACTCATCCCCTTCCTTGATACGAATCAGATTGTAGGCCCCCCTAAGATCAAGTTTGGAGAACCACCTAGCACCCGCAATCTGATTAAAAAGGTCAGGAATGAGAGGAAGAGGGTATGGGTCTCGGATGGTTATCCGGTTTAGCTCACGGAAATCTAGGCAAGGACGCAGGCCCCCATCTTTCTTTTTAACAAAGAAAAACCCTGCAGCCACGGGTGAAGAAGAGGGTCTGATGTGTCCCTTAGCCAGACTCTCGGAGATATAATCTTTCATGGCTTGTCTCTCGGGACCCGAAAGATTATACAACCTGGACTTGGGTAATTTTGCACCGGGAATCAGGTTAACCGGGCAATCATAAGGACGATGAGGTGGTAGCTTCTGACAACCCTTTTCAGAAAAAACGTCCGAAAAAAAAAAATTCACGATCGGCGTGACTATCACATACGTGACACAGAGGGAGGGAAAGAGGAAGGCCCTGCCCAAGTGAGAGGGAAGGTGGTGACCCCTGACTCACCTTGCGGCTGGCACCTGGCTGCCCTGACGACCCTAGACGGGTTCCTCACCCGTACGCCGATCACGTGCCTAAAACCCTGGCTTTCCCTAAGATGAGCCCTAGATAGTGAACAGGGCGGTGGGAACACTAGTCCGCACCACTAGCTCTAAAGGAAAACACCAAGGGGAGGACAGACAATACAGACTAAACATATAATCCCAGGTGGGCGACAACAGGAGACAACAAAAAGCCCAACAGGGATCCGGAGGGTAGCACTCTGGAACAACAACCAGGATTCACAGCTCCAGTGGGTCAGTATAGAAGTCCAGGCAGGAAGCTCTATAACTGGCAACTAGAGAAGTGTGAGAGGAGAATATAAGGAGGTTGGGAGTGGCAGACAAGAAACAGCTGAGGAGGAGAAGCTACGGATCCCTGAGTGAGACAAAAAGGATTGCAAGGCAAACACAGAAAACAATCACTAAGAAACAACGTGATCTTTAGACATAGAGCGCGCAGCCACCCGCTGCGACTTCCTGACCCCGGGTATAACGGAGTCAGACGTGGCTCTTGACACCCTCGTGACAATGTGATCTAACAATGATCTAATCCTATCCTGTGTGATACTGTCTGCTTAGCTATGTATCTAATCCTATCCTGTGTGATACTGTCTGCTGAGCTGTGTATCTAATCTTATGTTATTTGATACTGTCTGCTGATCTGTGTATCTAATCCGATCATGTATGATACTGTCTACTGAGTTGTGTATCTAATCCTATCCTGTGTGATACTGTCTGCTGAGCTGTGTATCTAATCTTATGTTGTGTGATACTGCCTACTGAGCTGTGTATCTAATCATATCATGTGTGATACTGTCTGCTGAGCTGTGTATCTAATCCTATCCTGTTTGATACTGTCTGCTGAGCGGTGTATCTAATACTACCCTGTGTGATACTGTCTGCTGAG
Source organism: Bufo gargarizans (assembly GCF_014858855.1). Classification (NCBI taxonomy): domain Eukaryota; kingdom Metazoa; phylum Chordata; class Amphibia; order Anura; family Bufonidae; genus Bufo; species Bufo gargarizans. The sequence goes on along the minus strand of NC_058082.1, from coordinate 141,247,261 downwards.
CTGTGTATCTAATCTTTGCTGAGCCGTGTATCTAGTCCTATCATGTGTGATACTGTCTGCTGAGCTGTGTATCTAATCCTATCCTGTTTGATACTGTCTGCTGAGCTGTGTATCTAATCCTATCCCATATGATACTGTCTGCTGAGATGTGCATCTAATCCTTGCTGAGCCGCGTATCTAGTCCTATCATGTGTGACACTGTCTGCTGAGCTGTTTATCTAATCCTATCATGTGTGATACCGTCTGTTGAGCTGTGTATCTAATCCAATCCTGTGTGATACTGCCTGGTGAGCTGTGTATCTAATACTAACCTGTGTGATACTGTCTGCTGAGCTGCGTATCTAATCCTATCCTGTGTGATACTGTATGCTGAACTGTGTATCTAATCCCATCCTGTGTGATACTATCTGGTGAGCTGTGTATCTAATCCTGTGTGATACTGTCTGCTGAGCTGTGTATCTAATCCTATCCTGTGTGATACTGTCTGCTGAGCTGTGTATCTAATCCTATCCTGTGTGATACTGTCTGCTGAGCTGTGTATCTAATCCTTGCATAGCTGTGTATCTAGTCCTATCATGTGTGATACTGTCTGCTGAGCTGTGTATCTAATCCTATCCTGTTTGATACTGTCTGCTGAGCTGTGTATCTAATACTATCCTGTGTGATACTGTCTGCTGAGCGGTGTATCTAATCCTATCCTGTGTGATACTGTCTGCTGAGCTGTGTATCTAATCTTATGTTGTGTGATACTGTCTGCTGAAATTTGTATCTAATCCTATCCTGTTTGATACTGTCTGCTGAGCTGTGTATCTAATCCTATCCTGTTTGATACTGTCTGCTGAGCTGTGTAGCTAATCCTATCCTGTGTGATACTGTCTGCTGAGCTGTGTATCTAATCCTTGCTGAGCCGTGTATCTAGTCCTATCCTGTGTGATACTGTCTGCTGAGTTGTGTGTCTAATCCTATCCTGTGTGATACTGTCTGCTGAGCTGTGTATCTAATCATATCATGAGATACTGTCTGCTGAGCTGTGTATCTAATCATATCCTGTTTGATACTGTCTGTTGAGCTGTGTATCTAATCCTTGCTGAGCCGTGTATCTATTCATATCCTGTGTGATACTGTCTGCTGAGCTGTGTACCTAATGCTATCCTGTGTGACACTGTCTGCTGAGCTGTGTATCTAATCCTACCCTGTGTGATACTGTCTGCTGAGCTGTTTATCTAATCCGATTCTGTGTGATACTGTCTGCTGAGCTGTGTATCTAATCCTATCATGTGTGATACTGTCTGTTGAGCTGTGTATCTAATCCTATCATGTGTGATACTGTCTGTTGAGCTGTGTATCTAATCCTATCTTGTGTAATACTGTCTGTTGAGCTGTGTATCTAATCCTATCATGTGTGATACTGTCTGTTGAGCTGTGTATCTAATCCTATCATGTGTAATACGGTCTGCTGTGTATCTACGTCTATTGTGTCATACTGTCTGCTGAGCTGTACATGTCGTCGTGTAGCCCTAGCCTAAAGCTGACTTATAGCAGTGAAGAAAAATGGCTGGGTTGTTTTGTATTGGCTAATGCTGGTCATTTTTTTAGGAATATCTCAGGAACGGTACGCCCTAGAGAGCAGAGACCCAGTCTAAAACTTTAACGGACACCTGATGTATCTGTGTGCCAAATTTGGTGAAGATCGGTCCAGTCGTTTGGTCGCGCATAAAGAACGTCTAGACAGATAGAAACTAATTTATATATATATATATATATATATATATATATATACACTCACCTAAAGAATTATTAGGAACACCATACTAATACTTTTGCATTTAGAACTGCCTTAATTCTACGTGGCATTGATTCAACAAGGTGCTGATAGCATTCTTTAGAAATGTTGGCCCATATTGATAGGATAGCATCTTGCAGTTGATGGAGATTTGAGGGATGCACATCCAGGGCACGAAGCTCCCGTTCCACCACATCCCAAAGATGCTCTATTGGGTTGAGATCTGGTGACTGTGGCGGCCATTTTAATACAGTGAACTCATTGTCATGTTCAAGAAACCAATTTGAAATGATTCGAGCTTTGTGACATCATGCATTATCCTGCTGGAAGTAGCCATCAGAGGATGGGTACATGGTGGTCATGAAGGGATGGACATGGTCCATCCATGGTGAGCTCATGCAAATTGTAGCCTCTTTTTCCTATTTGTAGTGGAGATGAGTGGTACCCGGTGGGTTCTTCTGCTGTTGTAGCCCACCTTTCTTTCCCATTCTGACATTCAGTTTGGAGTTCAGGAGATTGTCTTGACCAGGACCACAACCCTACACGCATTGAAGCAACTGCCATGTGATTGGTTGACTAGATAATCACATTAATGAGAAATAGAACAGGTGTTCCTAATAATTCTTTAGGTGAGTGTATATATATATATATATATATATATATAAGATATATTGTTACACAGTGAAGGGTTGTTTCTGGCAAGACATGTATTTTCCTCCCAGCATGTGCCGCTGGGCTGGTTTCCAGCCAGGTGAGGTCAAATACCGGACCGGAGTTTAAGTCAGCAGAGATGTCTCTGTTTTTGGGATCTGAGGCTTTGTGCCGTGCCGGAGGGCTGAGAGACGCATTCCGGTGGAAACAGGCCACCTAAAGCCTGCTGTGGACTACTGGTCGCAGAACTGCCAGCAAGGTGACATTGTGTGTAAATTAACACCAAGACTGCAAAGTTACGTGCTGTTTTGTGCAATTGCCTCAAGTGTGAATAAACACTGACATTTTGAGTTAAGAACTTGTATTTTGCCTCTGTACTGCGCCCGCTTAACCTATCTACCAGAGCGAAACCCCACAATATATATATATATTTATACATTTTGTAGTACTGAAGTTCCACCAAAATTATATCAGTAATTTTATTAACTGCATTATCAAGAACTTCTTCACAACATGCTTACTTTGTGATGCAAATCTGATTACTGATTACCTCATTTATTTTCACTTAATCCAGAACTAATTGACATTGGAATTCATTAATCTCCAAGAAACAGTGAAACCTATAGATAAGTTTATACCGTTAGCCTGTGGTGTCATGGTTTATTGGGGTTACCTTGAGCTATCTTATTTTAATTAACCCATAGGAATTGCAGTCTAACAATATCATTTCATAGATAGCAATCAAGGATGTCACATTTAACTTGAATATCTTTCTCTGGGTAGCTACCCAGTGCAGAAAATTATCAGTAAACAGGGAGAAGGTCTGTTGAATAAATTATGGATTGAGAGAGAAATAAAAAAAATATCAGTAGTGGTCAAGTATGCTAGTTGGGAGCAATGTAGTTACTTTTCACCAAGAGAAAGTAAATTAGGCCAATGTTATAACATTTCAAAAGACAAAGGCCAAAATACTTCCCTTGCAAAATTAATATTTCTCTATTAGTCAAGACATAGGTATAAAAGTCTATAATTTTAAATACTAATTAGTAAGTGTAGATGCCTTATGAAGTTATAAAAGCTAACAAACAAAAGCACACAAACATATTTTTTCTGTGTCCGTTCTATGTTTTATTTTTTTACAGCCCGAATACAGAACTATTCACTTCAATGGGGCCACAAAACAACGGAAATTACTCTGTGTGCATTCTGTGTCCATATATCCACATTACCCTTCCTTATTTTCCGCATTACGGACAAGGATTGGACTGTTCTATTAGGGGCCAGACGTTCCGTTCTGCAAAATACAGAATGCACACAAAAAAATGTCATGTGACGAACCTTTATAAAGTATCAGAAGTGATACATTTGTCTTAGATGCTGTTCACATTTGAGACTGGTTCAGTTTTGAAGGATTTTTTTTAAATAAAAATTAAACTTAATCTCCAGCACTGTTTTTGCCATCCATATGGATTCATTGAGGTTTGTTAGGATTCACATAAAAATTTACCCATCATTGCTGTCATAGCACCATTAAGAATAGATTCTATTTAACTAATGTGAACAAAAACAGAAGCACAAAGAATGACAAAAAGGTAACATATACAATTATTTTCTTATTCTTTTTTCATAGCATACCCATTGTTACATATTGGGAGGAGGGGACATAAATCAGTACATAGATGTGTATAGTACCTGTGAACACTGTTAAAAGGAAAATATGGCTCTTAGTCAGAACCTCAGCCTGATGACTATACAAATATGCCTAATAATTGGATATAATTTATATTGATATCCAGTTGTATTCAACCATTCAGTGATATCAGCATGGTCAATAGCCATTTTGTCATTGTGTCCTTTGTTTGAATATCAAAGGCAGGATGGGCACATTGTAAAAGCAGTTGGACAACATTCTGGTGGCCAACAGATTGGCAAGAGATTTGGGTGGTCACAGGGTGGAGTCCATGGTGGGCGGCTGGGACACAGGAACATATAGGTGAATCTTGGGAGGCTCTCTCTTTTCCTGCCAGCCCTTAGACCAATAACACTTCAGGAGCAAGCTAAGTATATATCTGGTTATATGTGCATAATGGGACACAGTGAGAGTTTGGTCTGAGGAAACAGGTATTTCCATAGCATCATCATGACGGCATACAAGGAGATTGACCCCTGACCTCTGTATTAGCAGGAACAGAGAAAGATTAAATACCCCCCTCCCACCACCAACACCAGTGTTTCCTGTTCCTACAGAGGACAGGGGCGGAGAAAGGTCACCCTGTATGCAGGGAGATGAAGCTAGGAACTAGGACGCTGGGCAGGGGTGTGTGGGGTATACTCGTTCGGGTTGATCCGGGGCCTGATCCCAGGGCGACGACTCCCTCCTGGCCTACTGAGGCTTCAGCTGGGTGCTCCGGAAGTGACTTAGGAGGCGTTTGGCGTCCAACCCGGCTCAAATCTGAGGCCTGGACATTCTGTGGATGCTCCTGAGAAATCTGGGAGCCCCTCACCTATCAGTCGGAGGGCAAAAAGTATCCAGCCACGATGTCTGGGACAGAGAGATCTCCTAGAGAGCCTGAACCAACGCTGCCGCCATCCGTGAGTCCCCTCCGGGGGGGGGGGGGTTTGCTTGGTCAGAGAGTCTGCTGATCACCCTCTCCTGCAGCAAGAAAGGGGGGGGGGAGATTATTGTTCCCCCAGTCTAAGGCTTAACTCTAAGAATGTTATAGGTCTCCTCCCTATCTTTTCAGAGGTTCCCCTTTTTTGCGCAAATCTTACATGTGGGAGTTTCTTTAGCAGCTCTGGATCCAGCATAGACCTTACCCCCCCCCCCCCCCCCGTCCCATTTACTCCAGTTGCTCCAGCCATTCCCTTATAGCTACCTTCTCCTCCTTTCAGGTGTCAAAAGAAACCCAAAAAAGATATTGTATGTGATGAAGCACCCCCTCTGAAGGAAGAACTTAAATCTATGATACAGGAGGAAATTCGTTCATCTCTAGCCCACCTATCTACTAATCCCCCCCAATTTACTGCAACCCAAGACAAAGCGTGTTAGGTCACCTTCCTCTTCTGACTCTGAAGCCATAGCGGATGAGAGTGTCATGGGAAGAGGGGGAAAGAGTCTCCGATTCGGACTCAGTGGATAGCGGCTGTAGATACTATTTTTCTATGGAAGGGGAAGTCAGGGTGCTAGAGTTATCCCAAAGGGGAAGAGGAAATGGTCAATCCTCCTCCCACCAGAAACCATCTGACGCCAGAGTGGGGGGAAGAGTCTCAAATTTCAAATGGGAATCTATTTCCCCAAATCCCTGGGTCTCCAAAATAGTCGGTACAGGCTATCAAATAGAGTGGTCTTCAAAACCCCCTAACAAATTTTTCGCTGACACGATTTCAACCCAACCTTTGGCAGGGAGTCCAGAATCTTCATCAGATGAATGTAATCACCCCAGTTCCACCTCCAGAAATGGGTCGGGGATACTATTCAACATTATTCCTAATCAAGAAAAAAGAAGGCACATTTCGTACAATCATAAACCTGAAACCCTTAAACAAGTTTATTCTTTACCAGAAATTCAGGATGGAAACCCTTGCATCTATGATACCACTCTTAAGCAAAGACGTCTTCATGTGTACTATAGACCTGCGAGACGCTTACTACCATATTCCTATTCACGCCGATTCAAAGAGTTTTCTCTGGTTTGCAATCCAGGACTTAACTTGAAAAATTAATCATTATCAGTTCAAAGCCCTTCCCTTCGGGATGTCATTGGCCCCGAGGATCTTTACCAAGGTGGTGGTAGAGATGGTTGCCTTCGTCAGGAGGGGGAACTATGGTAGTTCTCTACTTGGACGACTTTCTTCTGATCAGCAAAGATCTCTATCAGATCAACTCAAATCTGAAATATTTTCTCTCCATCCTAAACAACCTCAGGTGGATTATAAACGAAAAACAAGTCCATCCTCACCCCCTCAAGAAAAGTGTGTTTTTTGGGCATGATTCTGGACCTCCGAAAGCAAGCGGTATTCCTAGCACAAGACAAGATCTCGACTCTTCAGCAAAAAAATCAAACCCTTTCAGAAGAGAAGGTCATGCTCAATCAAGAGATGCAATGAGCCTGTTAGGTCTGTTAACATCCTGTATTCCGGCAGTTCCCTGGTGCCAGATTCACTTCAGACCTCTTCAGTCTTGGATCCTGGGTGTCTGGAACAGGCATCAATCCTCCCTAGATCATCGAGTGATCCCACCAATTCGGGTACTTCAGTCTCTAAATTGGTGGAAGAACCATAAAAACGTATCCAAGGGGACTCCCTGGCAGAAAACTCCACAAATAGTAACAGACGCAAGCCTGTCCGGCTGGGGCGCAAAGGTAGGAGATCATCTTTTTTAGGGCACCTGGCCACAATCGATCAAATCCCAGTCATCAAATTTCAGGGAACTGAGTGCAGTTTGGGAAGCATTGAAGGCGACAGAGGGAATACTACGTCTTCACCATATAAAAGTGCTATTAGACAACACTACTGCCATCGCTCATCTCTCTCATCAAGGGGGAATGCGGTCAACAACTCTTCAAATGCTGACAACGAAAAAAAATTCATGGGCAGAGCAGAAAGTGGCTTCTATCTCTGCAGTTCATCTGAAGGGAACGCTGAATCGGGAAGCGGATTTCCTCAGCAACCACAAGATCGATCATACAGAATGGTCCCTAAACTCAGAGACATTCAGGTTAGTGGTATAAAAGTGGGGGATGCCCGACGTGGATCTATTCGCCACCAGGGTAAACCCAAATGTGGAGACATTCTGTTCCTTAAACCCCAGGGACAGACCTCATGCCTTGGACACCTTCGCCACCCATTGGCATTGGAAACTATGCTATGCTTTCCCTCCGCTCCCCTTAATTACGAAGGTAATCCATAAAATTTGACAAGGCCACGGCGATCGTGATCGCTACCCTATGGACCGAAGAGGAGCTGGTTCGCATCTCTCCAGAAATACTTCCTCCAGGATCCTTGGCCCCTTCTTATGCGGGGGAATCTACTCCATCAGAGTCCGGTTTTGCACCCAAACCCACAGTTTCTGAAATTAGCAGCATGGATCCTGAGACCCAGACTCTAAGAGGACAGGGCTTGTCAGATAAAGTTATTACTTCCTTGAAAGCCTCCAGAAAGAAGGTAACATCCGCAATCTACCTTAAAATCTGGAAGCGCTTCTGTTCCTGGAGTGGCGACAAGTCTCCACACCTGCATAGACCCAACATTCAAAGAATCCTGGATTTCCAGCAACAGGGTCTCGACCTGGGGCTTAGACCTTTTACCCTGATGGTCCGAATCTCAGCCCTAGGTTGTTTTTTTTTACCAGGATATAGCTAGTCATCATTGGATCAGAAGATTCATCAGAGAGGCTACTAGACTCCGTCCAACAATCACCTCACGTCTCCCCTCCTGGGATTTTAATATTGTCCTTATGGGTCTCACTCTACCACCATTTGAACCCATTACCAACTATCCAATTAAATTATTGTCCTTAAAGACCGCCTTCCTAATTGCAATAACCTCAGCCCACAGATTAGGCAAGTTGCAGGCTCTATCCGTTAGGGAACCCTACCTCCGTGTCCTAGATGATAGGATCATTCTCCTACTTGACCCACGTTTTCTCCCTAAAGTTGTATCCAGCTTTCATTGGAGCCAGGAAATTACCCTGCCTTCCTTTTGTCAACACTCCTCTAATAACAGAGAGTCTTCCTTCCACTCTCTGGATGTTAGACTGGCAGTTGTAAACTATATTTCTGCTACTGGAAAGTTTAGAAAATCTGACAACTTGCTAGTTCTCTTTGGAGGAAGGTAGAAGGGCCAGAAAGCCTCCCGGTCTTCTATAGCTAGATGGATCAAGGAAACTATTTGCCTGTGTTACCAAATTCAAAATCTTCCGTGTCCAGTCAACATTATGGCCCATTCCACTAGGGCCATGTCTTCCTCTCAGGCAGCGAGAGCTGGCGCCTCCTTGGAAGAAATATGCAGAGCCGCCACTTTGTCCAGCATCCATACATTTATAAAACACTACCGCCTGGATCTTTCCAGATCCTCTGATCTGTCCTTCGGACGGAAAGTCCTCCAAGCCGTAGCCCCCCCTTAACTGATATATTTTTTATATTTCCTTGTATGCCGTCGTGATGATGGTATGGAAAAAACGGAATTAGTCTTACCGGTAATTCTGTTTCCATGAGATCATCACGACGGCACGTTATTCCCTCCCTACATTTATTTCAACATTTTTTAACTTTGGAGGGTCTCCAGAAGGTATGAAGTAATACCTTTTTTACGGTTTGTTTTTTGTCCCCACCGGGTTACTCTGTGTGATTTTGGAAACACTGGTGTTGGTGGTGGGAGGGGGGTATTTAACCTTTCTTTGTTCCTGCCCCTACAGAGGTCAGGGGTCAATCTCCTTGTATGCCATCGTGATGATCTCATGGAAACAGAATTACCAGTAAGACTAATTCCTCACCTGGCTAATTTACAGCCAGGTGAGGTCAAATACCAGACCGGATTTTAAATGCAGTTCTGGGTTTTGGCAGCACCTGGTTGTCCTTAAATAGGCAGCTGGTCTCAGAAGCCAGTGTCTCTGTGTTGAGATCTGGGAGCCTTGTGTCTGGATGAAGGCTTGCTAACTGTTTGGCATGAAAACAGGTTGGTGCTGCTATCAGCAAGGACTCTTTGAAGCAGAATTGCTGCATGGTGTGAATTACCACCAACACTGCAAGGTGACTTTTGGTTTGAATATGACTGCTTGTTTTGTAACTTGCCTAAAATGTGAATAAAACACTGAACTGTTTGATCCAAGGAACTTGTTATTGCCTCTATGCTGCGTCCGCTAATCCTGTCTACCAGAGCGAGTCCCCACAATGTATATAAGTATAATATCCCAGTAGACTTAATATGTGTACATATAGATATTTGTAGTCTGTGATTGTATTACATGTAGATTATATATATGCTATTTAGTCTCTATATGTACATGTACTAATGGTCAGGTACTGGATGTGAGTTGGTTAGAAGAGTATATCCAGTAGAAAGTATATTGAAGGAATATACATACACATTATTAGCCACATTGTTTAGCAGTCAGGGAGGGCAGGAAAGGAGGCGGCTGTGTGTGGTGGTGTCCTATATGTTATTTGTAGTATCTGTATCTTTATGTATAATGCATTGCTTTGTCATCTCTATGGTTATCAGTAAACTATTTTTATATATAAGTATCTGCAAGGGTTGTATGTTACTCCTGGGATGTATGAAGGACTGGAATGGTGTGTAATAATACACAGAACAAGCAGTTATATGGGAAACAAGAGCAACAGTCTAGGAATAGAATAGAAGGGACAGAATATGGAGATAGATATAAATCTCTAATTTCTGATCAGCAAAATTTTCTTCATCAAACACAATTTTGTTAAAGAAAAGCGGCAAATTCCTTACCTTTGAGTAATCTGTAGTTCCTCCTCACCTGTCCTAAGGCTCTCTGCAAACTTCATAAACCTCCATAATCCCCCTAAAATCCATATAGCCTAATACAGTAAATAGAAGATATGAAGAAGAGTAGAAGACTGACATTTAGCTGTGATTTCTCTGAATCTTTAATACCCTGTTGTGAGGGGGTTAATGTTATAATGCTATATAGCAGGGAACCAAAGACTGCTTTGGAAAATTGTACCTTTTTAAGCTGCATTTACATCAGCTGTTTTCCTGAGTGGAGTCTGGCACAATGTGGTAACATAATTATATCATTATTTTACAGTGTTTTAGTAATTTAACATATTAACACCTCATATGATTTCCTCACTATTTCCATCTATTTACATTGTAAATTAATAATGAATGCAGATTGTATTCACCTACAAGAGTCTTAGCAAGCCCTAATGCCTGATTAATTCACATTCATATTCACATTAAAAAGATTTGCATCTTTATGGCCTATTATACACAAAAGATCTGATCAATGGGGATCCATCCACTGAGACCCCCATAATCTGTGGGGGAGGGTGATAAATATCTGGGGAAGTGACTGTACATGTGTGTATATTTTACTGAAAAATACCACTTTAGGCTCAAGTTTTTTTATTGTCACAAGGGGTAACAGGAGAAAGTCACCACAGAATTTGTTACATATTTTCTCCTGAATACGGCAACACCCCATATGTGGTTGTCAACTGCTGCATGGACGCACGTTAGAGCTTAGAACAGATGGAGCACAATATTGTTTTTGGAGAGCAGATTTCACTGGAATAATTTTCGGGCACTGTGTCGCAAGTTACCCTGAGGTACCCCAAAATGTGACCCCATTTTGGAAACTACACCCCCTAAAGTATTCATCTAGGGGTGTAGTGAGAATGTTATTATTTTACGGTATTCATATTGGGGTATAATGAGAATTTATTTTTACATTTTGTAGTTTGTCTAATTTTCCAAATTATAATTGGATAATAATAGAATGAAATGTGGAGTGTTAAAGTGTAACTGCCATTTCACTACCAAAAATGAAAATTCTAACATATGTGATGCTGAAGGGAACATATTCATGAAGCTGCATTTTTCAGCTAATTTTACCTTTCTGATGTCTGTATTCAGCTCTTAGCAACCATATTTCTCTGTGCCTCTATTTCAGCAACTTCCTAAGATGGCCTCTTCTGCTCTTCATGTGATGATCTTTGCTCTTCCTTGAGGCCATCCTGTATTTCCCTCACTTCCCATAAGCCCTTGTTCTCCTCACATGAACTAGCAGGACCAATCACAATGCAAATAACTTCCCACAGTACCCAGAGCCAAGTGTATCCTCACATACAGCTAACCAGAGACAAGCCCTGCAATTATATTAAGTCAGTAAGCATTTCTTTTAACCTCTTAATAGCCAGCTGTCCCTCATTCTCTTCCAGACTGACAGGGAGGGGGTTGGGGGGGGGCTGCTTTAGCTTTATATATCTCTGGTTTGGTACCAGCTAGAAATATTGTATTGTCTGAAAGCTGACATTACCAGAATGACATAAATCTGTTCAGTACAGGGGAAGATATCAATGCTATAAATCGGGATGCTGTGACTGAAGCTCAAAGTAAAAGCAGTTTTTACCCGCAATTATTTCCAACTCTATTTCTAACAGTGATTTCTCATTTGTTGCTTGGACTAGAGTTGTCATTCTGGTCTTGTATGAAAGTCTGGACTGTCAGCTTTCAAACAAGACCAGTTGCATACTAGCTGCTACCATTGAGAAGATATCACCATCTAAAACAGCCCACTCCCCTCCACTTTCTACCTCAGCACAGCTCCAGGCTGTCAGGGCTGAGCTCCTCCTCCCAGAGCTCATCTGTCTCTTGTTGTAATACTAAGAAGACGGCCTTCACATGGCAACGATGTGAGATCAGAGCTGCTTAATAGAAAAGTAGCATGCATTTGTGGGAGTTATTAGCAGGTAAAACTGAATATGATCATATTTTAAATCTCGAAAGCACTTATACAGTAGGGTGTAGTATACCATTAGGGAATACATTTTTTTACGGCAGTTACACTTTAAAAAACTGTTGATTGCATAATTAATTAAAAATTGCCAAAAGTGCATAAAATAAGTAATTTTTTTTAAATGTATTAACCCCTTAGGGATCGGGCTCATTTTCACATTAAGGACCAGGCAATTTTTTTCAAATCTGACATGTGTCATTTTATGTGGTGATAACTTTAAAACGCTTTGACTTATCCAGGCCATTCTGAGATCGTTTTTTCGTCACATATTGTACTTCATGACACTGGTAAAATGGAGTTAACAAAAAATCATTTTTATTTATAAAAAATACCAAATTTACCAAATATTTGAAAAATTAGCAAATTTGCAAGTTTACATTTTTCTACTTCTATAATACATAGTAATACCTACAAAAAATGTTATTACTTTACATTCTCCATATGTCTACTTCATGTTTGGATCATTTGGGGAATTCCATTTTATTTTTGGGGATGTTACAAGGCTTAGAACTTTAGAAGCAAATTTTTAAATTTTTCAGAAATTTTTAAAAACCCACTTTTTAAGGACCAGTTCAGGTCTGAAGTCACTTTGTGAGGCTTACATAACAGAAACCAACAAAAAATGACCCCATTCTAGAAACTACACCCCTCAAGGTATTCAAAAATGATTTCACAAACTTTGTTAACCCTTTAGGTGTTCCACAAGAATTAATGGAAAATAGAGATAACATTTCAAAATTTAACTTTTTTGGCAGATTTTACATTTTAATTTTTTTTTTCCAGTTACAAAGCAAGGGTTAACAGCCAAACAAAACTCAATATTTATGGCCCTGATTCTGTAGTTTACAGAAACACCCCATATGTAGTCGTAAACTCCTGTACGGGCAGGTCATCTGACAGGGTAGATCATGTGGAATTTTTATATTATAGACCAGGTTACATAGTAACAGTACATAAGGCCGAAAAAAGACATTTGTCCATCCAGTTCGGCCTGTCATCCCGCAAGTTAATCCAGAGGAAGGCAAAAAAAAACAAAAAAACCCTGTGAGGTAGAAGCCAATTTTCTCCACTTTAGGGGAATATAAACTTCCTTCCCGACTCCAATCAGGCAATCAGAATAACTCCCTGGATCAACGACCCCTCTCATGTAGCTATAGCCTGTAATATTATTAAGCTCCAGAAATACGTCCAGGCCCCTCTTGAATTCCTTTATTGTACTCACCATCACCACCTCCTCAGGCAGAGAGTTCCATATTCTCACTGCTCTTACCGTAAAGAATCCTTTTCTATGTTTGTGTACAAACCTTCTTTCCTCCAGGTTGTCACGGATGTGGCGGTACCTAATATGTATACATTTTTTGCGGGATGAGATGACGGTTTGATTGCCACTATATTGGGGTGCATATGAATTTTTGATCGCTTGCTATTACACTTTTTGTAATGTAAGGTGCCAAAAAATAGCTTTTTTTACACCATTTTTATTTATTTTTATTCTACAGTGTTCACCTGAGGGGTTAGGTCATGTGATATTTTTATAGAGCAGGTTATTATGGACGCGGTGATACCTAATATATATACTTTTTTTTATTTACTCAAGTTTTACACAATAACAGCTTTTTTAAAACAAAAAAAAATGATGTTTTAGTGTCTCCATATTCTGAGTTTTTTATATTTTTTTGGGCAATTGTCTTAGGTAGGGGTGCGGGATGAGGTGATGGTTAGATTGGTACTATTTTGGTGGGCATACGCCTTTTTCATCGCTTCCTGTTGTACTTTTAGTGATTTAAGGTGACAAAAATTTGTTTATTTAGCATAGTTTTTATTTTTTACGGTGTTCATCTGAGGGGTTAGGTCATGTGATATGTTTATAGAGCCAGTCTATACGGATCAGCTAGTGGGACTTCAACTTTTGGGGTCTAATCCCTTTAAGTACCAGGACATCATGACGTACTAGTACGTTATATGTCCCCAAGAGGTTACATTATTAATCTAGGGAAGTATGGTAAATTCGTAAAACACTGCTTAATGCAAAGTCCAGGCTTGTCTGGACAGGAGTCACATTGATATATGGTATCCAGCCATATACCATTTTTGTAACAGACCCTACATCTCTTTTGGGGGCTCTGCTTTTTTTCAAAGTAGGGGGCACCTCTGATGGGAAATGTTGCCCTGGGATAATTCTGCTGGCATGACTAGATGACGCTATCCCACTGCTATCCTGGTGCTGCTCTCCAAATATTACATTTTTAAAGATTTGTTCTTGAAAATCAAAATATGTTCCTTGGTTCCCTGCTTTTTGGAACATGACAAAAGAATTATACAGGGATACTTGCATAAGGTGGGCTGCAAGTTTCTTATACCAAATGCGGGATTTCCTGACAGCTTTAGGGGGGCAGCATTTGGTCTGCAAGGTCCGCCTCACCCATATATTTATTGTAATCCTTTATGCAGACATGTTTACAGACGGTGGTATTTGTGCCCCGCACAGGAACTGGGCTGCTACTGTCTGGATGTATAGATGACATTATGAGGACATCTTTTTTGTCTCGATATTTTACAAGTAAGATGTCCCCATTGCAAAGGCCCTTTGTTTCCCCAGACTTCAATTTTTGGTTGACTAAAGGCTTAGGCAGGCCTCTTTGATTGTGGCATATGGTACCACATGCCACTGTCTTTCTGACTGAAAGGCACCTGAAAAGGGGTACACTGGTGTAATAATTGTTGACGTACAAGTGGTTCCCCTTAACTAAAAGAGGGTGCAAAAGATCCCACACTATTTTACCTGCCACATTGAGGGAAGGAGGGCATTTAGGAGGGCAAATCTGGGTATCTTTGCCTTCATGCACTCTAAATTTATAGGTGTAGCCAGATCCGCTCTCACAGTGCTTATAGATTTTTAGCCCAAATTGTGCCCTCTCCCTTGGCAAATAAAGGCAAAATTGAAGACTGCCTTTAACCCCTTAAGGACACAGCCCTATTTCACCTTAAGGACCAGGCCATTTTTTGCAAATCTGACCAGAGTCACTTTAAGTGCTGATAACTTTAAAACGCTTTGACTTATCCAGGCCATTCTGAGATTGTTTTTTCGTCACATATTGTACTTCATGACACTGGTAAAATGAAGTCAAAAAAATTATTTTTTTTGCACCAAAAAATACCAAATTTAACAAAAATTTGGAAAAATTAGCAAATTTCAAAGTTCCAGTTTCTCTACTTCTGTAATACATAGTAATACCCCCAAAAATTTGGATGACTTTACATTCCCCATATGTCTACTTCATGTTTGAATTATTTTGGGAATGATATTTTATTTTTTGGGGATGTTATAAGGCTTAGAAGTTTAGAAGCAAATCTTGAAATTTTTCAGAAATTTACAAAAACTCAATTTTTAGGGACCAGTTCAGGTCTCAAGTCACTTTGCGAGGCTTACATAATAGAAACCACCCAAAAATGACCCCATCTAAGAAACTACACCCCTCAAGGTATTCAAAACTGATTTTGAATACGTTGTTAACCCTTTAGGTGTTGCACAAGAGTTATTGGCAAATGGGGAGGAAATTTGAGAATTTTATTTTTTTGTCTAATTTTTCATTTTAACCCATTTTTTCCACTAACAAAGCAAGGGTTAACAGCCAAACAAGACGGTATCTTTATTGCCCTGACTCTGCCGTTTACAGAAACACCCAATATGTGGCCGTAAACTACTGTACGGCCACACAGCGGGGCGTAGAGTGAAAGGTGCGCCGTTTGGTTTTTGGAAGGCTGATTTTTATGGACTGGTTTATTTACACCATGTCCCATTTGAAGCCCCCTGATGCACCCCTAGAGTAGAAACTCCATAAAAGTGACCCCATCTAAGAAACTACACCCCTCAAGGTATTCAAAACTGATTTTACATACGTCGTTAACCCTTTAGGTGTTGCACAAGAGTTATTGGCAAATGGCGATGAAATTTGAGAATTTCATTTTTTTGCCTAATTTTCCATTTTAACCCATTTTTTCCACTAACAAAGCAAGGGTTAACAGCCAAACAAGACTGTATCTTTATTGCCCTGACTCTGCTGTTTACAGAAACACCCCATATGTGGCCGTAAACTACTGTACGGCCACACAGCGGGGCGTAGAGGGAAAGGTGCGCCGTTTGTTTTTTGGAGGGCTGATTTTTATGGACCGGTTTTTTGACACCAAGTCCCATTTGAAGCCCCCCTGATGCACCCCCAGATTATAAACTCCATAAAAGTGACCCCATCTAAGAAACTACACCCATCAAGGTATTCAAAACGGATTTTACAAACTTTGTTAACCCTTTAGGTGTTGCACAAGATTTAATGGAAAATAGAGATACAATTTCAAAATTTCACTTTTTTGGCAGATTTTCCATTTTAATTTTTTTTTTCCAGTTACAAAGCAAGGGTTAACAGCCAAACAAAACTCATTATTTATGGCCCTGATTCTGTAGTTTACAGAAACACCCCATATGTGGTCGTAAACCGCTGTACGGGCACACGGCAGGGCGCAGAAGGAAAGGAATGCCATACGGTTTTTGGAAGGCAGGTTTTGCTGGACTGTTTTTTTTTACACCATGTCCCATTTGAAGCCCCCCTGATGCACCCCTAGAGTAGAAACTCCAAAAAAGTGACCCCATTTTAGAAACTACGGGATAGGGTGGCAGTTTTGTTGGTACTAGTTTAGGGTACATATGATTTTTGGTTGCTCTATATTACACTTTTTGTGCGGCAAGGTAACAAGAAATAGCTTTTTTGGCAGCGTTTTTTATTTTTTTATTTACAACATTCATCTGACAGGTTAGATCATGTGGTAATTTTATAGAGCAGGTTGTCACGGACGCGGCGATACCTAATATGTATACAATTTTTTTTATTTATGTACGTTTTACACAATGATTTCATTTTTAAAACAAAAAAAATGTTTTAGTGTCTCCATAGTCTAAGAGCCATTGTTTTTTCAGTTTTTGGGTGATTATCTTAAGTAGGGTCTCATTTTTTGCGGGATGAGATGACGGTTTGATTGGCACTATTTTGGGGTGCATATGACTTTTTGATCGCTTGCTATTACACTTTTTGTGACGTAAGATGACAAAAAATGGCTTTTTTTACACCGTTTTTATTTTTATTTTTTTACGGTGGTCACCTGAGGGGTTAGGTCATGTGATATTTTTATAGAGCCGGTCGATACGGACGTGGCGATACCTAATATGTATACTTTTTTTTTATTTATGTAAGTTTTACACAATGATTTCATTTTTGAAACAAAAAAAATGATGTTTTAGTGTTTCCATAGTCTAAGAGCCATAGTTTTTTCAGTTTTTGGGCGATTATCTTAAGTAGGGTCTCATTTTTTGCGGGATGAGATGACGGTTTGATTGTTACAATTTTGGCGTACATGCGACTTTTTTGATCACTTTTATTACCTTTTTTTGGGAAGTAAGGTGGACAAAATTTCAATTTCATCATAGTTTTTTATTTTTTATTTTTATGGCGTTCACCGTTCGGGTAAAGTAACATGACCGTTTTATAGATCAGGTCGTTACGGACGCGGCGATACCAAACATGTGTAGGGAATTTTATTTTTTTAATTTTTAATCAGTGATAAATGTGTTTTTTGATTTTTACCTTTTTTTCACTTTTTTTTTGACCCAGACCCACTTGGTTCTTGAAGATCCAGTGGGTCTGATGTCTGTATAATACAGTACAGTACAATATATATTGCACTGTACTATATTTTACTTACACTGAACAGATCTATGCTTTCAGCACAGATCTGTTCAGCACCATGGACAGCAGGACGCCTGAGAGGCGTCCTGTTGCCATGGGAACCTTCCCCGTCTGCTCAGTTATGGTCAGAACTGCGCAGACGGGGAAGGGTAAGGACGGGGCTCTGGGGGGGCTGTCTGGGGGCTCTCTCCCTCTCCATTGAGGGGCTGCAAAGGCACTGCAGCCCCCCGATCGGAGAGGGAGGGAGCTCCCTCTTACTGTTAACTTTTTCCATACAGCGGTCCGTACGGACCGCTGTATGGAAAGGGTTAAACGGCTGACATCGCATCACCGATGTCAGCCGTTTATACCAGGGTGCCAGCAATGTGCTGGCACCCTGGTATACCCACTGTACACCAACGATTACGCAATAGGAGGCGGGCGGGGGATCGCGATCCCGCCTGCCGCACCGCCCGCCTCCCGCACCGCCCCCACCGCCCGCAACACCCCCCCTGCACCTCCCACCGGGCTAAAATCATTCAGAGGTGCAGGGGGGGTAATAAATATATATTTTCGCCACACTAAAGTTTCTGATCGCCGCGGTCAGGGACCGCAGCGATCAGAAACTGCAGAAAGCGCAACAAACCGCAGGTCTGAATTGACCTGCGGTTTGTTGCGATCGCGGACATGGGGGGGTCACGGGACCCCCCCGCGCATTTAGCCGAGGTGCCTGCTCAATGATTTGAGCAGGCACCTTGTTCCGATCACAGCCGGCCGCACGGCAGTGATCGGAACAACACATGACGTACCGGTACGTCATGTGTCCTTAAGGACTCGGGAAACATGCCGTACCGATACGTCATGTGTCCTTAAGGGGTTAAAAAGGACAAGTGACGCGTCCACGGCAATATTTTTTTCTGGGGTGTAGGCCTCTTTAAATTTTTTATTTAAATAATTTATAAGGGGCCTTATTTTATAAAACCTGTCATGGCTGGGTCATCAAGTGGGGGGCACTGTGTGTTGTCAGCGAAATGAAGAAATCACAGGATTGTCTCAAATCGCTGTCTTGTCATTACTTCCCTGTACATTGGGGAATCGTACAACACATCAGATGACTAATAGGATCTCATAGTTTTTTGTTTTTTTGATACGCATATTTAGAAGGAGGTCCCCAAATTTTAAAATGTCCGACACAACAACAGGGCACCATACACCATTCTTGGCGTAATATGAGGTGGGGTGACTAGCGATGAATTAAGTATAAGTTGGTCTGCTTATCCATTCGGGGTCAATGGCGCTAGTGCCAGGCACAGAGTCTCGTCTGCGAATTTGCTGTGGCTCGTCATCACTAGTGTTAGCGGACGATAATGAAGCCTGAAACTGTTCTGTCTCGCTTGCACTTTCTTTGTCAGAACAGATAAATGCATATGCCTCCTCTGCCGTATACATACACCCAGCCATTTTATATGATGCAAACTACAACTTTTATATATATTGTAAGGGATCAGCTCTCTTTCGGGGGTCATTCTCACAATTAGCTTCGCCACATGCTGTCATCATAAAAGATGTGACCACCTGCCAATCAGCGATCAGCGGCATATTTACACAGGCCAACTAGCGAGAATAGAGATGCATAAGAACATTCATTCCCAATAATTGTCCCAATCCTTAGCCCGTGTCAAAGGGCTGCATTAAACCTAGCATTTATAAGGGTGTGTTTTTAACAAAAATGGGAACAGGTTTTTGGAATGTTCTTTCTCTCTTATCCTGCACTAGTGTCAATGTAGATTTGTTCACCTAATAATAGGAACATTTATATTGATGTATACAGCAAGGAGATTAGAGGCAGGCTCAGAAGCCTTGCTTTGCACGTTATAGTGAGCCTTCTTCTGTGCATAGTATGTGCTGGACACTGAAGATGTTTTTTAATTAAACACACTCATTCAGAGAATTGCTAAGAAAGAATGTCAGAGTTTTTTTTAAATAAAAATGAACAAAATCACTTGAAAAGGTATATTACAAAACACTCCTAACCACTTCCCCTACATATAAAAAAAGTACTTGCAGTGACAATATGAACTTTAAATTGTTCGATCAGATAATGTGTGTACATACATATGCGTCCTTAAGAGCACTGCCATACTATCTGAGGGACTTCATATTTTGCCATGTATCCTCCTGTAAAATGGCTCTGTGGTGTGCATGGGACCTAAGACAAAGTTGATATACAGTACAGACCAAAAGTTTGGACACACCGTCTCATTCAAACAGTTTTCTTTATTTTCATGACTATGAAAATTGTAGATTCACACTGAAGGCATCAAAACTATGAATTAACACATGTGTAATTATTTACATAACAAAAAGTGTGAAACAACTGAAAATATGTCATATTCTAGGTTCTTCAAAGTAGCCACCTTTTGCTTTGATTACTGCTTTGCACACTCTTGGCATTCTCTTGATGAGCTTCAAGAGGTAGTCACCTGAAATGGTTTTCACTTCACAGGTGTGCCCTGTCAGGTTTAATAAGTGGGATTTCTTGCCTTATAAATGGGGTTGGGACCATCAGTTGCATTGTGGAGAAGTCAGATGGATACATAGCTGATAGTCCTACTGAATAGACTGTTAGAATTAGTGTTATGGCAAGAAAAGAGCAGCTAAGTAAAGAAAAACGAGTGGCCATCATTACTTTAAGAAATGAAGGTCAGTCAGTCCAAAAAATTTGGAAAACTTTGAAAGTGTCCCCAAGTGCAGTCACAAAAACCATCAAGCGCTACAAAGAAACTGGCTCACATGCGGACCGCTCCAGGAAAGGAAGACCAAGAGTCACCTCTGCTGTGGAGGATAAGTTCATCCGAGTCACCAGCCTCAGAAATCGGAGGTTAACAGCAGCTCAGATTAGAGACCAGGTCAATGCCACACAGAGTTCTAGCAGAAGACACATCTCTAGAACAACTATTAAGAGGAGACTGTGTGAATCAGGCCTTCATGGTAGAATATCTGCTAGGAAACCACTGCTAAGGACAGGCAACAAGCAGAAGAGACTTGTTTGGGCTAAAGAACACAAGGAATGGACATTAGACTAGTGGAAATCTGTGCTTTGGTCTTATGAGTCCAAATTTGAGATCTTTGGTTCCAACCACCGTGTCTTTGTGCGCCACAAAAAAGGTGAATGGATGGACTCTACATGCCTGGTTCCCACTGTTAAGCATGGAGGAGGAGGTGTGATGGTGTGGGGGTGCTTTGCTGGTGACACTGTTGGGGATTTATTCAAAATTGAATGCATACTGAACCACAGCATCTTGTTGCGGCATGCTATTCCATCCGGTTTGCGTTTAGTTGGACAATCATTTATTTTTCAACAGGACAATGACCCCAAACACACCTCCAGGCTGTGTAAGGGCTATTTGGCCATGAAGGAGAGTGATGGGGTGCTGCGCCAGATGACCTGGCCTCCATAGTCACCGGACCTGAACCCAATCGAGATGGTTTGGGGTGAGCTGGACCGCAGAGTGAAGGCAAAAGGGCCAACAAGTGCTAAGCATCTCTGGGAACTCCTGCAAGACTGTTGGAAGACCATTTCAGGTGACTACCTCTTGAAGCTCATCAAGAGAATGCCAAGAGTGTGCAAAGCAGTAATCAAAGCAAAAGGTGGCTACTTTAAAGAACCTAGAATATGACATATTTTCAGTTGTTTCACACTTTTTTGTTATGTATATAATTCCACATGTGTTAATTCATAGTTTTGATGCCTTCAGTGTGAATCTACAATTTTCATAGTCATGAAAATAAAGAAAACTCTTTGAATGAGAAGGTGTGTCTAAACTTTTGGTCTGTACTGTATGTACAACGTTGCAAGACTAATTAACTAGAAGGCAAATCTCCCCAATCATTTTCTCAATGTCAGCAACTTTGTGATTGACTTCTGTATATTTAAAGGGAACCTGTCATCAACTTTATGCTGACCTCACTGAGGGCAGCATAAAATAGTGACAGAAATGCTGATTTCAGAGATGTGTCACTAATGAGCTAAAAGTAAGTTGTTGCTGAGAACCAGCATCATAATCATTGCAGCACAGGCCTTGGAAAGAGTCAAATCCACTTGAGAAGAGTCATAGTTAGGCCTCATGCACACGACCGTTGTGTGCATCCGTGGCCGTTGTGCCGTTTTCCGTTTTTTTTCACGGACCCATTGACTTTCAATGGGTCCGTGGAAAAATCGGAAAATGCACCGTTTGGCAGCCGCATCCGTGAGCCGTGTTTCCTGGCCGTGAAAAAAATATGACCTGTCCTATTTTTTTCACGGCCAAAGGTTCACGGGC
This sequence comes from Bufo gargarizans, assembly GCF_014858855.1. Classification (NCBI taxonomy): domain Eukaryota; kingdom Metazoa; phylum Chordata; class Amphibia; order Anura; family Bufonidae; genus Bufo; species Bufo gargarizans. The sequence goes on along the minus strand of NC_058082.1, from coordinate 141,225,298 downwards.
CCATTCAAGTCAATGGGTCCGTGAAAGAACACGGATGCACACAAGATTGGCATCCGTGTCCGTGATCCGTGGCCGTAGGTTTTAGTTTCATACAGACGGATCCGAAGATCCGTCTGCATAAAAGCTTTTTCTGATCTAAGTTTTCACTTCGTGAAAACTCATTTCCGACAGTATATTCTAACACAGAAGCGTTCCCATGGTGATGGGGACGCTTCTAGTTAGAATACACTGCAAACTTTGTACAAGACTGCCCCCTGCTGCCTGGCAGCACCCGATCTCTTACAGGGGGATATGATAGTACAATTAACCCCATCATATCCCCCTGTAAGAGATCAGGGCTGCCAGGCAGCAGGGGGCAGACCCCCCCCCCTCCCCAGTTTGAATATCATTGTGCGGCCCCCCCCCCTCCCCTGTTGTTAACTCGTTGGTGGCCAGTGTGCGCACCCCCCTCCCTCCCTCCCTCTATTGTTTTAATACATTGGGGCCAGTGTGCGCGCCCCCCCCCCCCCAACCCCCCCTCCCTCCCTCTATTGTTTTAATACATTGGGGCCAGTGTGCGCACCCCCCCCCCTCCCTCCCTCTATTGTAATCATCATCGGTGGCAGCGGAGTAGAAGATTTTCATACTTACCTGCTTCTTGCTGCTGCGATGTCTGCGTCCGGCCGGGAGCTCCTCCTACTGGTAAGTGACAGGTCTGTGCGGCGCATTGCTGTCACTTACCAGTAGGAGGAGCTCCCGGCCGGACGCAGACATCGCAGCAGCAAGAAGCAGGTAAGTATGAAAATCTTCTACTCCGCTGCCACCGATGATGATTACAATAGAGGGAGGGAGGGGGGGGGGGGGTTGGGGGGGTGCGCACACTGGCCCCAATGTATTAAAACAATAGAGAGAGGGAGGGAGGGGGGGTTGGGGGGGCGCGCGCACACTGGCCCCAATGTATTAAAACAATAGAGAGAGGGAGGGAGGGGGGGGTTGGGGGGGCGCGCGCACACTGGCCCCAATGTATTAAAACAATAGAGGGAGGGAGGGGGGGGGTTGGGGGGGCGCGCGCGCACACTGGCCCCAATGTATTAAAATAATAGAGGGGGGGTTGGGGGGCGCGCGCACACTGGCCCCAATGTATTAAAACAATAGAGGGAGGGAGGGGGGTGCGCACACTGGCCACCAACGAGTTAACAACAGGGGAGGGGGGGCCCACTGGCCACCAATGAGTTAAAAACAGGGGGGGGGGGTCTGCCCCCTGCTGCCTGGCAGCACCTGCCAGGCAGCAGGGGGCAGTCATGTACACAGTTTTTTTGTATATTCTAACCTGAAGCGTCTCCATCACCATGGGAACGCCTCTGTGTTAGAATATACTGTCGGAAATGAGTTTCACGATGTAGCTCATATCCGACAGTATATTCTAACATAGAGGCGTTCCCATGGTGATGGGGACGCTACAAGTTAAAATATACCATCGGATTGGAGAAAACTCCAATCCGATGGTATAACAGAACTCCAGACTTTACATTGAAAGTCAATGGGGACGGATCCGTTTGAAATGGCACCATATTGTGTCAACATCAAACGGATCCGTCCCCATTGACTTGCATTGTAATTCAGGACGGATCCGTTTGGCTCCGCACGGCCAGGCGGACACCAAAATGACTTTTTTTTCATGTCCGTGGATCCTCCAAAAATCAAGGAAGACCCACGGACGGAAAAACGGTCACGGATCACGGACCCACGGACCCCGTTTTTGCGGGCCGTGAAAAAAAACTGTCGTGTGCATGAGGCCTTATTCGTAATCTCCTGCTCTCCCGCCCATCTGCTGATGATTGGCAGTTCTCTCCTAGAGAGAAAGGGAGAAAACTAGGTAGAAGCCTGTCAGTCATCAGCAGGTGGGCAGGAGAGCAGGAATTTATGAATATCCATGACTCTTCTCAGGTGGCCGTGACTCTTTTCCAGGCCCAGACTGCAATGATTGTGATGTTGGTTCTCAGCAACCACTTACTTTTAAAGGGAACCTGTCACCGGGATTTTGTGTATAGAGCTGAGGACATAGGTTGCTAGATGGCTGCTAGCACATCCGCAATATCCAGTCCCCATAGCTCTGTGTGCTTTTATTGTGTAAAAAAAAGATTTGATACATATGCAAATTAACCTGAGATGAGTCCTGTAGGTGAGATGAGTCAGGGACAGGACTCATCTCAGGTTAATTTGCATATGTATCAAATCGTTTTTTTTACACAATAAAAGCACGCAGAGCTATGGGGACTGGGTATTGCGGATGTGCTTGCGGCCATCTAGCAACCTATGTCCTCAGCTCTATACACAAAATCCAGGCGACAGGTTCCCTTTAACTTTTAAATGACAGACCGCTGAAATCAACTCAGCTATTTTTACTTTATTCTGCCGTTAATATGGGCAGCATAAAGTTGATGACAAGTTCCCTTTAAAGGACTGGTTTATAGATATTTGGAATCTGGAATAAAATATTCTCTTTTAAAGCTGCAGTATATCTAACTTTTCTCACTCTACGTTTTAAGGATATGTAAATATCAAGCAATGTTCTTTTTCCTGATCTGTTGTCATCCTCAAACAAGCAAGTAAAAATCTACAACCAAAACAAGGGGATCAATTCATCACATGAAGAGAATTTTACAATGAGAACACAGCAGTTTCTTTGCACAGTAACACAGGCAAATGTAAAACTTTCAGCGTACGTTTCTAGCATTTTACCATTTCAAACAGTTTCCTCCTTTATTTCACTGGCTGCCCCACTGTCCTTAGTACAAGTATTCAATGTAAAGCACATTCAAGGGACAGAAACATCAAACTTTCCTGCTGTGTGAATGGTAATATACATCAAGGCATTGTAGTTTATTTGCAGGGGGCATCTAGATAAGATATATTGTATCCCTGCAGCAGACCATTTGCATTTCATCCATAAGGCTGCGGATGAAAGAATGGAGAGGACATCTGTAAACAGCAGGTAGCATCATCTCTTTGCCCTATTAGAGAACAGCAAGGTGGTGACCATCAGGCTGATTGTGTCCCATGATCTTTTATATGTGATATAATACAAGAAGTGGGGTAACCTGAAAAAGGTCCAGTCTTCCTATAGTTTCTATACCCTATATAGAGCATTTTTAGATTATTTTACACAATGAAGCAAAGACTGCTGGGCAACCACTGAACCATGTCTGATCATCACATATAAATGGCCTGAACATTATAACAACTGCTTCCATTTATATAAGGCGTTTTGAATACCACAATTATATGTTAAAAGGAAAAATCTGTATTGATTGCCAAAATATAGACTAGGCTATGTTAAGCTGTTCAGTTAATAGCCTCTATATACTGTAGGAGTGTCCCCAGGATAATAATGGACGGACGATACGTGCCACCAGAGGTCCTGGCCTTGGTGGAGTAAGAATCGGATCATTGCGGTTACAGCGGCGCGAATGCTGCTGGTGCAGCGTCAGTGGCGTCGCTAGCTTTTAAATTTTGGGGGGGCACACTGAGGGCCAGAACAAAAGTAGGGGGGGCAGCTATAACAACGATACATTTACACAAGTATGGTTAGAAATGCTGCGATACTTTACCCAATACCTAAAACCGCAACAGGGAAGAAAAGTCCTGCTGTCTATGGTTTAAAAAAAAAATAAATCACTCAGATTTCAACATGTCCTAGCTGCCTGGGCATGCTGGAATTACTCCTGAGTCACAGGTAAGTCCCCTTCTCTTTGTCACATTGCATGACCCGATAGTATCGCTATCGGCGAGCACCTGAAGTACTTGTACAAAGACAATATCTGTAACAAAAATAGAGGCACAAAGGAAATGGTGGAAAATTGTGTGCAAATATTACTCCTAAATAACTACTGTGTAAGGAATATCTTCAGTTTTATACATACCTTTGCCGTCTTCCCTTCTTTTCTGCAGGGGGGCATCAAGCTCTTATGGGCTCGCCACACTGAAGCTGAGCCTCACCCACTGCCCTTTCACGATACAAGAGTTTGTGTCCCAGGGTTTTATCTTGTGTGCTTTGGACCTTCAGCAATGATTTAAAAAAATAAAGTAAATAAAAAAATATATATATATATATATACATTTGAATAGCGTATCCCTGTTTACAGTAGAAGAGCAGGGGTCCTGTCAAAATGATAGGAGTTTGTGCACTTTAATGTTATTCTAAGTGCAAAAGGTATGCCAACTCTAGCTGGGCCTGTGACCATCTGTACTGCAGCATAGTATAACTGTCAGTATATTATTACAGTTTGCCTGTGAGATCCACTGGCTTCATGTTGCCATGGCAACCAGACAGGTTCTGCCACCGATCTTGAGGTGCAGTGAGAATGCAGGACGTATGCATACGTCCAGGTGTGTGAACATTGCAGCTGCAAGGACATAGGCATACATCCTGAAATGGGAAGGGTTTAAAGGGTTTTTCCCCATCTCATTAAGTTATATATATCCACAGTATAGCCTATACTGTGGATATATATAACTTAATGAGATGGGGAAAAACCCTTTAAACCCTTCCCATTTCAGGATGTATGCCTATGTCCTTGCAGCTGCAATGTTCACACAACTGGACGTATGCATACGTCCTGCATTCTCACTGCACCTCAAGATCGGTGGCAGAACCTGTCTGGTTGCCATGGCAACATGAAGCCAGTGGATCTCACAGGCAAACTGGTGCAAGGATTTTTGCCAACACAAGCGAAGTTACATTTTGGCCCCCCCCCCCCCCCCCCCACGCTTCTCCTCTGTGTGGTCCTGGTATTTTCTCTCTGCTTCAGACAATGGCTGGTTTAAGGACCATATTTTTCGCCCTCTAAGACACACCTAGGTTTTAGAGGAGGATAATAATAAAATAAAAAATTTCCATTACACCTCAGTTCAGACCAGCAATCAGACCCCCAATGTTAATCAGACCTCAGCTCACAGCCCCAATCAGACCCCCAATGTTAATCAGACCTCAGATCAGAACCCCATGTCAGACATCATCCCCCAGCCATCAGCCCCCAATGTCAGCCATCAGACCCCCATGTCACATTTCTCCCCCTCCATGTCACATTTTTCCGCCCTCCCCCAGTGTGCGCCCTAAGGTGGCTGCTTGGTCTGCCTTATGGTAGCACCGGCCCTGAGTATAGGGGATAACAAGCAGATAGGTGGGAGTCTGACTGCTGGAACCCCTGCCGATCCTGAGAATGTAGACATGCATAGGGAATGGATGGAGTGGTGGACACGCAGGTGCAGTCCGCACCATTCACTCCAGGCACAATTATGTCCCATTCTCAGGATTGGTGGGGGCCCCAGTGGTCAGACCCTCATCTACTGCTTTAGCTTACAGAGCAGTGGTCTCCAAACTGTGGAGCTCCAGATATTGCAAAACTACAACTCCCAGCATGCCTGGACAGCCAACGTGAGTTGTAGTTCACTGAGGGCAGTGATACTGCTGAATACAGGAAAGCGCCCGCAGCTGCTGGCCAAGTGCATAAGTACCTAAAGCTCTTAGCATTAAGTAATGCTGAGAGCATCAGATCATTATGATCTGCTGATGGCACTGGTATGGGGGGGAGATCTGTAGATGACACTGTTATGGGGGGAATGGGGATCTGTCGATGACACTGTTATAGGGGGGATCTGTGGATGACACTTATGGGGGGGAATCTGTAGATGACACTGTGATGGGGGATCTGTGGATGGCACTGTTATGGGGGGATCTGTAGAGTACACTGTTATGGGGGATCTATGGATGACACTGTTATTGGGGATCTGTGGATGACACTTTTATGGAGGGGATCTGTGGATGACACTGTTATGGAGGGGATCTGTGGATGACACTGTTATGGAGGGGGATCTGTGGATGACACTTATGAGGAGATCTGTGGATGACACTTATGGGGGATCTGTGGATGACAATGCTACGGGGGATCTGTGGGTGACACATGGGGGAATCTGTGGATGACACTTATTGCAGGGGATCTGTGGATAACACTGCTATGGGGGAGGGATCTGTTGATGACACTTATTGGGGAGGATCTGTGGATGACACTGTTATGGGGGAGCGATCTGTGGATGACACTTATGGGGGGGATCTGTGGATGACACTTATAGGGGGGGTCTGTGGATGACACTTATGGGGGGATCTGTGGATGACACTGTTATGGTGGGGGAAGGATCTGTGCCACTTTGTAGATGACACTGTTATAGGGGGGGTCCCAGGATGACACTGCTATGGGGATCTGTGAATGACCCATGCCGTATATAGCTTCTTATGCTATATGTGTCTCCCACAGATCCACCCCATGACAGTGTCATCCTGGGATCCCTGCCTATAACAGTGTCATCTACAGAGTGGCACAGATCCTTCCCCCCACCATAACAGTGTCATCCAAAGATGTCCCCCCACCATCATAACAGTGTCATCCACAGATCCCCCACCACCACCATAACAGTGTCATCCACAGATCCCCCCCCCATAACAGTGTCATCCACAGACCACAGATCCTCCTCCCCGCCGCTCACATTTGACATTTGAACATTTCTAAACAGTAAACACTGTAATCCATATCGTGCAGATGGTAACTTTAAGTTTTAAATCAGGAAGGACAAGTGCATAAGTACCTAAAGCTCCTAACATTAAGTAATGCTGAGCGCATCAGATCATTATGATCTGCTGATGGCACTGTTATGGGGGGGGTCTGTAGATGACACTGTTATGGGGGGAATGGGGATCTGTGGATGGCACTGTTATAGGGGGGGATCTGTGGATGACACTTATGAGGAGATCTGTGGATGACACTTATGGGGGATCTGTGGATGACAATGCTATGGAGGGTCTGTGGGTGACACTTATGGGGGAATCTGTGGATGACACGTATTGGGGGGGATCTGTTGATGACACTTATTGGGGAGGATCTGTGGATGACAGTGCTATGGGGGAGCGATCTGTGGATGACACTTATGGGGGATCTGTGGATGACACTTATGGGGGGATCTGTGGATGAGACTTATGGGGGGATCTGTGGATGACACTTATGGGGGGATCTGTGGATGACACTTATGGGGGGATCTGTGGATGACACTGTTATGAGGGAATCTGTGGATGACACTGTTATGGTGGGGGAAGGATCTGTGCCACTCTGTAGATGACACTGTTATAGGGGGAGGGGGGTCCCAGGACGACACTGCTATGGGGATCTGTGGATGACCCATGCCGTATATAGCTTCTTATGCTATATGTGTCACCCACAGATCCACCCCATGACAGTGTCATCCTGGGATCCCCGCCTATAACAGTATCATCTACAGAGTGGCACAGATCCTTACCCCCACCATAACAGTGTCATCCGCAGATCCCCCCCCCCACCACCATAACAGTGTCATCCACAGATCCCCCCCACCACCATAACAGTGTCATCCACAGATCCCCCCCCCCACTATAACAGTGTCATCCACAGACCACAGATCCTCCTCCCCGCCACTCACATTTGACATTTGACCATTTCTAAACAGTAAACACTGTCATCCATATCCTGCAGACGGTAACTTTAAGTTTTAAATCAGGAAGGAAGATTCAGCGGCCGCTCTCAGATCTCTCTAGTTAGTACTTTACTCTTTCAGTTAGCTTCGGTAGGGCCAGGCTTAGGCTACATACAGCCTACAGGCAGTGCGCGGGCTGCGCTCACAGTAGCGTCACATGCCTGCGCCGCCTAGTGGCACTGCCTGTAGTTTGCTTATTACCATACCGAGCGACAGCGAGCGCTGATTTCTGCACAGGTCAGACTACTGGGGATGGGGAGAGAGAGGATACGGAATCGAAGTTTAGAAGAATTGTACAGTACACAGTACACATCTGTGACAAGCGGTTCAGTCCGGCCCTGCCTGCAGCACACCAAAATGAATAGGGGCACATTTTAGTTGGGGTGGCACAGTGTGATGTAGGGGGGGCTGTGCAGCGTGTCTGGGCTGGTTCTTACTGAGAACAGGTAAAGAGCAGGGTGGGTGTCTGTTCCCCATGGCCAGCCCAGGTTTTTGGTGGAGCTGGGCCTTTGAAGAACCCAGCCTGCTGAAAATGGTGGGTGGGGGGTGTCTTGCTGTGCTGGAGATTTTCACAGACAAAGTCAGTGCTGGTCAAGGAGAGACTGGGCGCAGCACAAACTGAAAGATAGCCCTGGGACCTGTGGTGCTACTAGCTGAAGGGTCTCTGGCCTGAGAGAAACAAAGGCAGGTAACCTAGAAGCCTGCAGGACTGGTGTGGTCTGTCCAGAAACAAGGTGACTTAAACCTGCTGTTTATTTGTTATGGAAGGACTTTTGTTCTATGCACTATGTGGATATGCACCTGTGTGTCTGCACATTGCCTGTTATGCCTTTGGTGTGAATTAAGTCACGGTGTATCACAAAGACTGTCTGTGATTGCCTCAATACTGCCGCCGCTACCTTCGCCTTCCACAAGCACATCCCCACAATACATAACAGAATAATACCTGATAAGACAATATTGAGAAGCAGAACAGTATGAGCAAGAGAGGACTTCTGATATTCAAGGGCCAGTGTACTGTGTACATTCATAATGCTTGTAACTGCATGTAATTCAAAATTTAGCATAGCCAGTGAGCCATACGTTCTGTTAGAAGCTGTGGCATTTACAGGGAGAGAGGTGCAGCAGAAAGGACACATCCTCTGAGCTGCCAGGCTGAAGATAATCTAGGAGAGCAATTGGAGTAGTGAATGTGAAGACCTCTTGACCCATGTGCCGTACAGGGCTGGTTTTAGCTTTGTTACAAAGACATTGTCATGTATTATATAGTGTCTGATTTTCATCAGCCATTGCATAACCCTTTTAAATGACATCTATCATAAGGACAAGCTGCTATCCCATTGACTAGTCATAGACAACTGAGGGCGACGAGTACCCTCATAGGTAGTATTACAGGCCACTAGACCTGAACCCTTTAAGATAGTATAATGGTGCAGGTGGTCATGAAGTGATTGATTACCTCATTGTGACCGCCTGTGCCAGGTCTCAGGCGTGCAGCAGACAGCACAATGATATCATCAAGTACTGCCTGCAGCAGGATACAGGCAATATAGGTGGATGTCGAAAGAAGCTTGTGGCGGGAGTCAGGTGAGTATTCTATATATTATTTTTTTTTTTGATGGATTATAACTATTTGGAACACTAGATTGGGGAATTATAGGTACTTGGCCACTACAGGGTCATTATAAGTACTGGGGGCACTATGGGGTTGGGATTATAAGAACTGGGCAACTATCGGGGACAAAAGTACAGAAGGCATTCATAACTATTAAGAATACTATTTGGGGGATTATAGGTACTGAGTCACAATAGGGGGGGCATTATAACTATCGCAGACACTTTAAGGCATAATACCTACTGGGGGCACTTTGGGGAAAATAATTTCTACTATGGAGGAATTATTACTACCGTGGGTACTACGGGGAAATTATTATTGAGCCCAATATGGAGGGCATTACTACTAATGGGGGCGCTCTAGGGGAGCATTGTCACTATAAGGAGCACTTTAGGGGGCACTGCTAATAATGACAGCACTTTGAGAGAGACGTGCCTGAGAGAAGTCATTATGGCGGTCTGGTCCGAATGGAGAAGATGAGGAAAGAGAATGTGCATCATCAGGGGAGACATCACTGGAAATAATAGGTATGTGGTGCTGCATTCTCCTGTATGTTTGGTAGCACCAGTTGTGTAACTATAGAGGTTGCAGCAGTCTCAATTGCGACCAGGCTCCTGCTTGCCATAAAGCACTGATGAACTGACTGTGACCGCACTATTGAATTCTTGCTCCTGGTCAGTGATATCCCTACACTTCACACGCAGTGCAGGGCACAGGCTGTCTTGAATGGAAGGGCATGGCCGCAGGCCCCGTGATGGTATTGCAGCAAGCTAACATCAGCACTTCCAGACCAGACTTAGAGAGAATGTGTAGTGTGGAAGACATCCTGAGATGCCGGTACGCTGCCAGCAAAGCACAGAGCCTGCTTGTAGAGTGGTGCGGCAGCGGCCTGCAGTGTGTGTGGACCTGGAACCTACAGGGTGTGTTGAGATTTGAGGTGTAGTTAGAAGTTCAGATATAAAGGGGTATTGAGGTTACGGGGGCCCAAACTGAAGTGTTTTACCAGGGCCCATAAGCATTTAGCTACACCCCTGGGTAGCACTAAATATAATGTCCATCCAAACATGTCTTAAGTGGACATAACTACTGTGTGGGGGCACAAAAGGGACTTAGAATTGTGATTGTATCGATAGACATTGGGGAGACATGTGGCTTAGAGCCAAAAGATTTGCCACTAATCATTTTCCTCCTTGGCCTTTTTATGTGTATTTATATGTGTCAAGTTAAGCATTACAAAAGTACCAGGAATCATAGTTTATAAGGCTGAAAAAAGACATCTGTCCATCCAGTTCAGCCTGTTATCCTGCAAGTTGATCCATAGGAAGGGTCTGGCTATGGCATTACTTACTTCTTTTAGGATACGGGGGTGTATGCCATCTGGTCCAGGTGATTTGTCTATTTTAATTTTTTTAAGACGCCGCTGTACTTCTTCCTGGGTCAGACAGGTCTTTTTTAATGGGGAATTTACTTTTACCTTCTGCATTTCATCTGACAGTTTACGTTCTTCAGTGAATACACTGGAGAAAAAAATATTTAATAGCTTTGCTTTCTCCTCATCGCTCTCTGCAACTTCCCCTCATCACTCTGTAAAGGGCCGACTGTCACGCTCTAGTGTGGGAGGGAAACCCCACAGTGAACATAGTAGGGAAAGGGTAAAGAAAATAAGGCCTGAAAAACTAGGGAAGGAAGATGGACACCTCCTAGTGAAAACCCTAATCAAAGCCCTTACTGACTACCAGTATGAACAGACCCCAGAGGTAGGTGAGTTCATACACAGGAATACCTAAAGTCCTATATAACCCTAAAAGACCCTAGGACTAATGATAGGAATGAGACATCCTGTTCCTCCAAAAGGAAGGATGAACAGGAGTCTCCCTAAGGACTAATACAAAACAACAAGGAAATGCAACACGCAAAAAAGCCAAAATACAAAGGGAAAGGTAACAATTAACTTCCAAGGAGCTATGGAAGCAACAGGAACTAAGCCGAGATCCAAACATCGGCTATCCACAGGTCCAACTGAAGCTATAAACCGTACAGCATTATGGGAGAAACAACTATATATAGGGAAAGTTAAATTACCACAATAGCAACACCTGAAGGTTAAGGGTGTGGCCAGTACCAGAAACAACACAGACTCCTATTGATCCACAAGGTAAACATGTCAAATAAAAAACCAAGTGTTGCCAGTCTCAAAGATCTCCAGGACTGACCTTATCTGGGTGAGACCTGTGTAAAGGTTTCACCAAACGACTGGCATTCACGTCAGATGCCAGTACCAACATCCTCTCCTCAGGTCCATAACGCTTCCAGTGAACAAAATACTGAAGAGATCTACGGAAAGCTCGAGAATCAATTATTTTGGCAATCTGGAATTCCAAACTACCGTCCACAATGACAGGAGCAGGTGGCAAGGAAGCCTGCTCCAAAGGTTCAACATATCTCTTCAACAAAGATTTATTAAACACATTATGTGTTTTCAGAATCTGAGGAAGTTCAAGATGAAAAGCCACAGGATTTATAATGGCCGTGATCTTATATGGACCAATAAACCTTGTCCCAACTTCCAAGAAGGTTCCTTCAACTTAATGCCACACATTTATACTTGTTGCCCATATTCATCAAGTTATTTAGAATTTTCCACCATATAGATGATAATGATGACGAAAAACATTCCTCCTCAAGAATACTAGAAGTATCTGAACCAGAAACACGTTAGACAGGAGATGTAGCGCAGATAATGTCGCTGTCTGCAGCGGCCAAACAATTGCAAGTTATTTAGAGCAGGTTACGCAAAAAATATATATTGCTTTCAAATACAACTATAGTCCTCAAAAGGACTTTTGGGTCTCTAACAAGATTTATCAATTTAGAGCAGGTTGCGCTAAAAATATATATTGCTGCCACATACAATAGTCCTTAAAAGTGAATGGCAGTATCTACACTCCTGTTTATTGGCTGCGTAGCAGCCAACAAACATGCGGGTGCAGCGTCCCACTCAGGACACGTGGGAACTGCAAAACAGCTTAAAACAGCATTATCCTATCGCATGTCATTTTTGTACTACAACACTTGTTGTATCCCTGTTCATAGGCTGGTCTGGTGTAATTTAGACATCCCACCACTAGATGGGGATAGTACTTAGGTCATATATATACCTAGGTCAGGCCTAGTGAGACAGATTAGATTGGGAAGATTAGATAAATTAGTGAGATGGTTCTAGAGTCTGGAGGATTAGATGGGAGTAGCAGAGACAATGGTTACTCTGGGGCTACACACCACACATTAGTGGGTGAAGCTAAAGGCAGAAATTAGGTAGAGCCAAGGCATGAGGCGCAGGAGAGCGTTTTCCTTCTGTGACCTTCTTAGATCCCAGAACCTACAACCACAGAATAGCATTTTCGTCCCTGGAGAAATTTAACCAAGCTAATGAGAGACATCAGTGATAACAGCCATTATTAAAGGGTTAATGGACACCTTTGCGCATGGTGGGGGACAATCTAGCTACAGGCAGCCTCACCATACTTTGAAGAATACAGATTAGCTACCTGTTCAAGGGCTTGGAAGTTACCGAGACAGAAGGACTAAGCATACCAAATAAGTATTACAGGCAACCTCATCAAATAGCTCTGGTTTACTAGGGACCTGAAGCAAAGTTACCTACCAGAACTACTGATACAGGACCTTAAAGCTAAGCTAAACCCAGCCAAACCTATTAACAGTGGATCAGCAGGATTCCTTTAAATTGCAAAGGACTGTATTCTGTTTGATGTACCTACTGCAACTGGAGCCAACATCAGTAAAAGCTGTGAGTTGTATCCTACCACTGTCTATTTCATTCTTACTACTGGTTGTACCACCATTAACGGTACTGGCGTCACGACAAATACCATCAAAGGACTCAGCCGCAACAAGCACCCTAAGCACCCCTGACATCAAGGGCACCTCAACCTCCATCTTGGCTGAAGCTTCCCTACCACAGAGCATGCCCCGGAGGATTTCGTGCTGTCCACCTCAACACTGTGCTGCCAGCCCAGGGAGGCTTTCTGCTAACCGTGAGTAAACTGATGAACTGTGTTGTTATTTGGCCCCTCATCGGTCCACCATGCACCTCACGTGTTGCCACTGCGGTACTGGCTGGCTGCACGGGGAGGAGACTCGAGCATCGAGCTCGCGCACATGTGATATTCGTCCGGTATTCGCTCAAGTAAAATTTGTGTTCGGCCAAGCATGCTCGCCCAACACTAGTCAAGATATTTGACATCCATTGACTCACCACAGTCCAGTCTAGAACTTTCAAACACATACAAAACTACCAGCTCCTCCCAGGATCCCAGTGCAGAGAGAATGTTAAACAATATGTTGATGAAGACATATCGCCGAAACACGTCCTGGTTGTTGGGACATGTGGCGAAACCAACCTCGCCACTGGGTTTTGGAGGGGCCTGTTTGCCAGCCTCTTGCCCCAGGATTATGGCCCATACTAACTTTGAAGGAGAAGACAGCTTAAATCTGTGGAACTGTTTTGGGCAGGAACCCCTGCTCATATCTGGGTGATTTTTGGATATGTTGTTCACCCAGATCAGAGCTATCCATGGATGTATACATTATGGGGATATGTGGGGTTTTGAGGTGTTTTCTGTGTTTTGGGAAAAATGTGTGTGTTCTGTCTGTGAGTGTTTAAGTTAGACATTATGCTTGGTAATTGTATTTTGTTGATTGCGTCTCAGGCAATGCTAGTGTGTTAGTTAATTGCATCTCAGACAATGCCAGTGTGTTAGTTAATTGCGTCACAGACAATGCTCATTGTATTTTGTTGATTGCGTTACAGACAGAGGGAAGGGGGTTTTGTGTACAATTGCTGGGAAGGTTTCAATACTGTAAATGCATGTGATTGGCTGTTTTTACAAAACCCTGTGGGTGGTAACCTTGTTGGAAGATGTGTATATATCAATGCTATGTGTTCAAATAAAGAGTTGCTGTTTTACATTCAACATAGAGCCTCATCTCATGTGTGTGGGGATTGCTATAATTGTATACTCCCCTGGCTATTACTCCTAGCTCTTGTAAGAACTGTTCCTGTTCCTGGTTCCTGTGGTGGTATCGGTGTCGAGTGGAGTGCTTGGAGTCCTCGGGAGGCACTGGGAGCATCCATCAACTGAGTTACGCAGTCGGGGTGTCAGGAGATCCTTTACATTGGTGGCAGCAGTGGGATCGTTCCCACAGCCAGAAGGACAGCTACAGGAGACACCATTCCATGGATTTTACAATTTGAGGGCAACGCATGTCCTAGTACAGCGACCCTGACAGCACCAGAATGGAAACAGCAGTGGAGTACGATGAGGGTGTCATGGATGACCGAGATGCAGCCCCGGGAGGAATGGGTAAAGGAATTGGAACTCCTAGCATGGCAGGAGCTGTGGCTGGAAGATGCCTACCAGGCGCTCTGGTGGTATGGGGCACAGTACCTACCCAGGACAGCTGAGCATGACAAGCCAGAAGGAGAGGAGTTTGATGGTCCTGGCTTGTTATGGGAGGCTTTTTCAGAGCTGGAGTTTGGGAGCCCTACACAAGCCCGGTTCCGTGATCTCTTGGAATTGAGGGAGAGCAGGTATGACTGGGACGACACTCATGAGATTGAGCAGGACCTGGTCCACCTGGTGACCCGGGAGATGGAGCTGGAACAGGGCTACCAGCAGCTGTTCCACTCCAGTGAGAAGGCTCAGCAGGAGAGAAGAGTGTCAGACCCAGGTCCAGAGCCCTTCAGCTGGGAGGATATTGTGGATGTTTATTGGGAAGAAGCCCAGGTGGCCGGTGGAGATGGGACCGAGGTCTCTCCACTGCTCCTGCAGGGAATTGGGAGCCCAGTCTCAATTCACCAGCGGCAGAGTGTCCTACAGGGAATATAGAGAGCCCAGTCTCCTTTCCCTAGCGGCAGAGTGTTCTACAGGGAATAGAGAGCCCAGTCTCCTTTCCCCAGCAACAGGACACTGTATTGGGAGAGGAAACAGTCGGTCTCCCTCCCCAGAAGCTGGAAGTATGTATGGGAGAGGAGCTTGTTACCCCCTCTCCCTATTGGCAGTGTGAATTGCAGGGAATTGGGAGCCCAGTCTCCATTCCCCAGCGGCTGGGTGATTTACAGGGAATTGGGAGCCCAGTCTCCATTCCCCAGCGGCCGTGTGATTTGTTGGGAATTGGGAGCCCAGTCTCCATTCCCCAGCGGCAGCTTAACTTACCAGGGGGAGACAGTAAGCCCCACAACTGTGCAGATGGAACCGTGGTCTCTGCACTTACAGCACAGGGGGTAGGGACAGTTGGTCTTGTCCCCCAGCAACAGGGCTGTTTAGCCAAAGGGGAGACAGTCGGTCTCTCCCTCCAGCAGCAGAGCTGGGTATCCAAAGGGGAGACAGTCGGTCTCCCCCTCCAACAACCAGGCTTCTTCCGTGATAGCGCTGGCACCAGGGCAAAGTACCGCTGATCCCTGCCCACAAATCAACCTCCACTCCAAGCCAGGGAGCAACACAGAGACCGGGAGTACCAGTTACCAACATAACCTTGGTGGACTCACTGGACAGAGACAGGCTACCAAATTCAGCAGGTCCAGTATTTGGTTGTGGGTGGACTGCCAGACTAACTCAGGTACTGACCGGCATGAGGTCAGGTATCTGGTTAGTCTTCCCTGGGAGAGGGAGATGTGTGGCGAAAGCAACCTCGCCACTGGGTTTTGAAGGGGCCTGTTTGCCGGCCTTTTGCCCTAGGATTATGGCCCATACTAACTTTGAAGGAGAAGACAGACCGGCAGCACAGCTTAAATCTGTGGAACTGTTTTGGGCAGGAAAGCCATGCTTTCGGCCGGCCGAATGTGACTTCCATGGAATTCGGGAACCCCTGCTCAGATTTGGGTGATTTTTGGATATGTTGTTCACCCAGATGAGAGCTATTCATGGATGTATACATTATGAGGATATGTGGGGTTTTGAGGTGTTTTCTGTGTTTTGGGAAAAATGTGTGTGTTCTGTCTGTGAGTGATTAAGTTAGACATTATGCTTGGTAATTGTATTTTGTTGATTGCGTCTCAGACAATGCCAGTGTGTTAGTTAATTGCGTCTCAGACAATGCCAGTGTGTTAGTTAATTGCATCAAAGACAATGCTCATTGTATTTTGTTGATTGCGTTACAGACAGAGGGAAGGGGGTTTTGTGTACAATTGCTGGGAAGGTTTCAATACTGTAAATACATGTGATTGGCTGTTTTTACAAAACCCTGTGGGTGGTAACATTGTTGGAAGATGTGTATAAATCAATGCTGTGTGTTCAAATAAAGAGTTGCTGTTTTACATTCAACATAGAGCCTCGTCTCATGTGTGTGGGGATTGCTATATGTGTATACTCCCCTGGCTATTACTCCTAGCTCTTGTAAGAGCTGTTCCTGTTCCTGGTTCCTGTGGTGGTATCGGTGTCGAGTGGAGTGCTTGGAGTCCTCGGGAGGCACTGGGAGCATCCATCAACAGGGTTACGCAGTCGGGGTGTCAGGAGATCCTTTACAGGACATTTCACTTTGAATGCAATAAAACACATATATTGAAAAAGAAGATATGACTGCTGGGATTTATTTTTATTTTTCAATTGAAAATATTCAGGCGCATTATGCAATTTTGCTAGCTGATATGTTTCAAGTGCATTCCCTTATAGTACTCAAGTACTAATCCCTCATATACTATGCTGATACGCTATTATACTATACTATTTATTTTTTGAGATACTCCAGAATAGCATCTCTTAGAAAACCTTTAGTTTACCTACAACAGATGTTAGAATTGCTGGCCTATAGTTTCTGAGTATTTTTTTTATTATAGGAAGGCACCACATTTGCTAAGCTTTAGTTCTGTGGAATAGACCCAGAGTCTGGGAATATCAGAAATAAGTGTCTGTCTACTGCATTACTTAACTCTCTAAAGGCAGGTTTAGACGGGCCGATGGAGTGGCGGATTGTCAGGAAGGCTGCTTCACAGCGATCCCTCATCCCCATACAGAATAATTGTTTCTGGGCAGCAGATGCTGTTTAGACAACATGATCTGCTGTCCAGAAATGATAATTGGTGGTGCCTGCACGAATGACAGGATTACCCGATGAACGAGCGTTTCACATATTCATGGGTAATTGGCGGCACATCTAGATGGCCAGATTATCAGTAACAAGCATTTGTAGGATATAATTGCACACTTTCTCTGCCATACTCCGCCTTGACAGTTCATACTATTACACATATTCCTCCCCCCCTCCTGCTTAATCAAAAACAAACAGCTCTATCATTACATTTAAACCTTTTGTTGCCATTGTATCCATATTGAAGATCCACTTTGTTTCCACTTTGGACATACTTTTAATGTAATCTCCTCCTCGTGCATCTATTTTTACTGTTTCTACACCACAAAATGTTGATCCCTCAAATTTCCCTCCATGTTTATCCTTATAGTGTCTTGACAACGGGTGTCCCTCAAAATTCCTTGGATATTATATACATGTTCTCCCACTCTCTTTTTCAATTATCTTTTTGTGCGGGTGATGTATATTTTATTGCAGGGACATTGAAAGAGAGAAGAAAATTGAGCCCTCCAGCCTCCCAGCATACCAGCTGTGCTTTCTACAGGGCCCCCCTCTGTCCGAAGTCATCATACACACGGACAAGAGACACATATCTGTATACACAGCACCATCAAGTATGCCAAGGAGCTAAGTACCATCTCATTCTTCTAAGCACAACAATTTTTTATAAAAATTATTTTTTTGCTTACTTTATTCCCTACGTTGACTACACTGTCATCACCTCCTGATGAGCTGCTGTATGCAGCCGAAACGCGTTGGGGTTGTGTCTTTTTATCATTTACATTAGACTTATTCTTTTTGTTTTGTTTCACTGGATTAATATTTCCCGATCCAGCTTTGCTAAGTAGGGCATCACTAGGGCCACATCTAGGCTTAGGTACGGGGGCAGGGTGTCTCCACCACTAGGGGACATCCCTGTGCTGCAGGACATAGTTCCGTAGGGTCGTCTAGGGAGAGAATTTTCCCACAGACTTACCCATTATTATCCCCGTTACTATAGTGATTTATTATTGTACCACCTATCTATAATAGGAGTTTTTTTTGTTTGCATTTTTATATCAGAGCATCTGAGTGTATCGATCACTCTTGCTCATACCCACTTATTAATAAAGGTATCAAGTTTCCTAATTAAGCACGTCAATTCTCAATTTTCTTCTGACTTATTTCCTACGTGTAACCTATCAATAGATATCTTGTTAAGTGTCTTTAGACATTGAAAGAGAACCTGTCATCAACTTTATGCTGCCCATACTAACAGCAGCATAAAGTAGAGACAAATGAATTGATTTCAATGGTCTGTCATTTCTAAGTTAAAAGTAAGTGGTTGCCGAGAACCAAAATCACAAACATTGCAGACCAGGCCTGGAAAAGAGTCACGGCCACCTGAGAAGAGTCATGGTTATTCATGAATTCCTGCTCTCCCTGCCCACCTGCTGATGATTGACAGTCTTCTATATAGTTTTCTCCCTTTCTCTCTAGGAGAGAACTGCCAATCATCAGCAGATGGGCAGGAGAGCAGGAGATTAAGAATAACCATGACTCTTCTCAGGTAGATGTGACTCTTTTCAAGGCCTGTGCTGCAAAGGTTATGATGCTGGTTCTCTGCAACCACTTACTTCATGTTCATGAGTGACACATTGCTGAAATCAGCATTTCTGTCACTACTTTATGTGGCCCTAAGTGAGGTCAGCATAAAATTGATGACAGGTTCTTTTTAATGACATCTATTACTCCTCTGGTGTTGTATGTTAGGTGTTCTTTTATGTTGTGTGTGTATGAACCATCGCTATTCTGTATTTGAATTTGTTTTTTATTCTAAGATTTTTTACATCATGCAAATTTTTGCACGGGAAAAAAACCCTAGGTAACCTGTTATCTTCAGAAAGGGATCGGAGGAGCATGCGTGTGGACGCATGTGATGCTGCTTCAGCCACCGCTCTGCTGTATGCCGTCCCCCGCTGCCTGCTGATGTCCTGCTGCCTGCAGCTCCACCGCTGGGCTGTTTTGTTCCCCTGGGCCTGAAGTGGATACAGAGTGGGCTCCTAGGCCTTGGATAGAGGGAGCTGAGTGAGGCTGAATGTACAACCTAGACCAGAACTGGAGAGACAGTCTCGGCGGTGTGTGAGTACCCTCCCTCCTTATCCTCTCCTCGGTGATGAGGTGAGAGGTACATATGTTCCTCTTTTTTCGGCTGAACTTTGCCAACAAATGGGCCGTTATACAGGCTGATATAGTAGTGCTGTGCAGGCTGATGGGGGTTGAAGTGGTCACGATAACTGGATCTAAAGTGTATATGTGGGATTCAGGTGGTGCCCCCCCCCCCCCCCCCCCCCCCCCCTTGGTAGCTTGCACTTAGTAATCAAGCTTGGAATATGGTAGAGGAGGAGGAGTGCCGCTTACTGCGGATTGTGGGCGAAAAAACAATATTGCGGCCCTAGGCTGGGAGGATGTACTAGCCTGGTACCCATTCTGGGGCTTGTAAGGAGCAAGTTAGATACTGGTGGGTCAACATCATTTGATTAACCATATAGCTTGCGATATAGATGACCTTCATTGCTGGACCCTGTTTGAGAAATAATCTTGGGCCTAAAAAGGAAGATCTGCTAGACGTCAACTAATTGCGGACAAGATTGAGATAATAAACGTAATGTGAGCTTGTTATAATGAGTGAGATCTGTTAATCGATACACAGCGCTATACAGGAAATGGCTTGAAAGAACTGAAAATATGAACTAATCCAACTAACTTAACTGAGTGCCTGCTACTGACCTTTATGCTATTAATTACCGGAGACTGGGATTATTATAACCATGAGATTCTTTTATTTTTATTAACTAATCATGGTATATTGCATTATTAATTGAGACTTTCTTATTACTTTTACTGATATAATCCGTCATGAAGAGGCTGGTTAATAGAACTGATCAACTATACAGCTGCCACGGATGACATAAATTAACTCTTTAACAAATGTCTGCTAACCAGAGTCCGCCATTGGGCCATTGGTATTTTCTTCCCTCCTTTTGCTGTCGGTTGAATAACGCTGTAGTTCGGTCATGAATTGATTGTATGTGTATAGGTAGGAGGATGAAAATTGGCGGATTAAGGTTATATGAACTAGTAGAGGCAACAAAATATACATGCAAAAGGAAAATTGTTGGACGGATTGTTGCTTAATGGGCCTGTAAGCTGAGGCTCCTTTGTTATTGGATTTAGTTAGCGATATCGTAGATTGTTAGTTGGGGAGGGTGGAGGAGGGGTGTGGGGGGCATGTAGTGGGAAAGTTTGGAGATGGTTAGAGAGGGAGCTGGGAAAAAGGGCAGGGTACAGGTGGAGCTTAATACCTCAATCTCCCCAATGACTAAAAAAAATTGAAAAATCAAAGCAGTTACTCCTGACTAATATGCGAGGACAGATCAGTCCGTCAAAAAAGAAAAAAGAGGATGGTACTGTAGTACAAGAGGGAGAGTCTATTATAGAGGGAAGTTCTGGTCTCTCTGGGGAGAGTGTTAATAAACAGGGGAGAGCGATTTTGCCGAAACAAATGAGGAGCAGGCTTCTAGCTTGCAGGACATATTTCAAGAAATAAAAAAATGCAATTTGGCAATCCAGGATCTCTCTCTCCAGGCTGGAAATATTAGGGAATCTGTGGGGCTCCTCAGAGCTGATGTCCAAAAATATAAAGAAAGGTTGACAGAAATCGAGAAAAGGACGTCTGACTCTGAGGACCTCCTGCAGACAATGGTTAAAGAAAAAAACTCCCTAAAAGAGGAAAACAGGGTATTTAAAAATAGAGTACTGGAGTTGGAAAATAGGACTAGAAGGTGTAATCTGAGATGCCTTGGAATCCCTGAAGGAGTGGAGGGGCAAGATCTATGTGCCTTTCTACAATCATGGCTCATGGACCAGTTGGGCCGGGACATCTCAGATTATAAAAATTTAGTGGAACTGGCCTATAGGATTTAGTCTGCTATCGGTCAGGGATAAGGAGGAGATATTGCGTGGATCAAGGAAAAAATGGAAATTAGAATACTTGGACGCAACAGTAATGATATTTTCGGATTATGCAAAAGAAACGATGAAAGCAAGAGCTTGTTTTATTGAGGTGAAAAAAACATTGCGTTCAAACAATGTCAAATACTCAATTATGTTTCCAGCTAAACTTAGGATCGAACGGGAAAATAAAAACTGGGTGTTTGATAAAGCAGATGTGGTAGAAAGCTGGAATAAAGAAAATATAAGGAGCTGAGGGGTAATCGGGCTGGGGGCTGGTGGGGAGGGGGAAATGCTAAGAGAGAGAACCAGGAGAAGTTAACCTGGCTAATTTAGGAGGCAATGAGGGAGGATATTTGCTGTGTTGGTTGGGTTTCTTTCTTCTTTTTTTTTTCCTTCCCTGCCTTCTCTCCTCCCCATCTCGGGGAATCTTGCTACGTCAGAAGAATGGGTGGACAATTATATAGGTCTGTATGAGAATAGTCTCTTGGAATATTAGGGGTTTTAGCAGGGGAGCAAAGAGGGTGGTGGATTTTGACGCAATACACAGATTTTTACCTGCCATAATCTGTTTACAGGAGACGCACTTGACAAGTGAAACGATAAAGGGGTTGTCTAGACCATGGATACAGCACGCTTTTCACTCAGTTTATTCATCATATGCAAGAGGTGTGAGTGTTTTGATACACGGGGATATTGATATTAAAATAAGGAAAATAGTTAAAGATCAAGAGGGCCGATATGTCTTGATTTGATTGTTTGCTGGAAGGAAGACCGTGGATAATAGCTAATGTATATATACCACCACCTTTTAAAATTTAAGTTCTTCTAAAAATGTATGACTTTCTGCTTAAGGTAGGAGAAAAAACACTTCTAGTTACGGGGGATTTCAATAATATTATGGACAGTAAAATAGATAGATGTAGGTTCAAAATGTTTGCACGGGTTCTAAATTAAAAAGTATTACGGAAGAAATGGGTTGGATAGATGTTTGGAGGGTATTACATCCTAAATTAAAAAAATACTCATGCTTTTCAAAGATACATAGGAGTTTATCACAGATTAACTTAGTTTTCACAAATAATAGAGGTGTATTGGAACTTGAAGGGGTTAAATACGGTCAACGCGGGATCTCGGACCATAACCCAATTATTATAAATACAAAAACAAAAAACAATGAGGATGCACATAAATATAGGGTGGATAAACATAATGGGGATACACAATAAGATCTTAAAAGAGATAGGGGAATTTTTTGAGCTGAAGATGATACAGCATCAGTCAATATAGTTTGGAAGGCTGCGAAGGCCTATATGAGAGGGATTTTTCTAAAGTACACAGCAATATACAAGAAAGGCATAAGGGAAAAAATAACTAAATTGCAACAAGAGGTGGAAAAGTATGAGGACAATAATATTAAAAACCCTAAAGAAAGTAATTATGAGGTATGGATAGAGAAAGTTTCAAAATTGGAATATGAGCGACTCTTAATGGCAGAACAACAGAAAGAGAACTACGTGAGGGATAATTATATCTATGCGCATATACCAGGCGAAAAGTTAGCGGCCCTAGTAGCGACACAGATAAGGAAAAATAATTATATACATTGCCTGTTAGATAAATCAGGAAACAAAATTACTGAACACGTGGCGAAAATAGAACTGATTCAAGAATATTTCAAAGACATATATAATACTAAAATAAATAAGAACCCGGAGCAAATTCAACAATATTTGGAGTCAATAACTATTTCCATGCTAACAGTAGAGCAAAGTGAGAAACTAGAGGCCCCCTTGAACGCCCTGGAGGTGAATAAAATACTATCTACCATTACGAAAAATAAATCTCCAGGAATAGATGGCATCCCGTTTGAAGTCTATGCCCAATATAAAGAAATACTAATTCCGAGATTATTGACAATGTAGAACGATTCAAGAATGATAGGGAAGTTGCCAGACTCATTGAGAAAGGCATTCATTACATTAATTTTAAAACCGGGGACCCAACCCTTACAGATTCATATCGTCCCATTTCGTTAATAAACACTGATAATAAAATATTGGCAAAGATTCTGGCAACTAGACTTAGAAGTGTGGTATTGGGTCTGATACATGAGGATCAGAGGGGCTTCATGTCGGGCAAGACCACAACGGATAATGTCATGCGCTATTCTGTGAACACCCAGATTGAGCCCGAAAATTGCGGTGAACGACTGATTGTTACATTAGATGCCTCAAAGGCGTTTGATACTGTAGAATGGCCTCTCTTGATGGCAACACTGAAGAAGATGGGAATTGGAGATAAATTCATATCCTGGGTAAATCTGCTATATACGGAAATTTCAGCAAAAGTGGAGCCATTAGCGGATATGATCAGGCAAGATCCAGCAATTGAGGGCTTCAGGTTTGGTGAACGCGAGGAAAAAATTTCTTTATATGCAAATGACATTATGCTGTTTGTCGGCTCACATAGATCTTTGACAAAGATCTTTCAGGTTTTTGAACAATATGGTGAACATTCTGGGCTCAGGATAAATTGGTCTAAGTCAGCATGTGTCCCGATTGATCCTCTGAAGGACTTTATTCCAGGTCCATTGGAAATTATGAAGATTAATTAACCAGGTAAATACTTAGGTATTCAAATAACCCCGAACTCTAAGGATTATGTTAAATTGAAAGTGATCCCAAAGTTAAAAGAAATAAAGAAAAAGACAGAGGTATGGAAAAGATTGTATGTCTCGATGGCAGGTCGGATCTCCCTGGTGAAAATGTGTCTGCTACCATCTCTTAACTATGTCCTATGGAATTCACTGATAATAATCCCCCCAAAAATATTTTAAATAATAACCAGCATATTAATGGACTTGATCTGGCGAGGTAAAAAACCTAGGATCAAAGCACAAATACTATGCAATCATGAGAAGGAGGGCGGATTATCAGTTCCAGATGTGGAACTTTATTTTATTTCCGGTCAAATAAAAAACATGATAATGTGGAGTAATACGCAAAAGATATAAGTCTATGATTGCAGGGATAAATAAAAGACTAGAGAAATGTAACATCTTTCAATTCATTGAAGCTGGAATTTTGGGACAACAGAGTAGTAACAAGATACCGCTCTTTTACCTGATGGACATGGTTTGGAGACAGGCAAGGAAACTGTGGAACCAGGAGGGACTCCATGCGGACACCATACTGTGGAACAATATCCATCTTACTGATCTGATGTTGATCGAGCAGACAGTGTGGTGGAAACATGGAGTCTATAAACTGGATAAAATATGGAAACAAGGTGATATAATAACATATGAAGACCTTAAAAAGGAATATAAAGTGGGCAACCTAGAAGCAAGATTTTTCTATCTACAGTTAAAATGTGCAATACGTAGGTTGGTAGGAAAAACTACACAAATAGAGACCCTTTCGCCGCTGCTGCCTAATATATCCAGATTAACGGCAGGGGGGGGAAGCTAGTGTCAAAAATATATGAATGTCAAAAAGACCAAGGGAAATGCAATATCCAGCCTAATGTATAAATGGAGGGAGGTTATAAACCCCCAGCAAGAAGAGTTCTGGGTATCAGCAATACAGCAAAAAAAAATAGGGTTTCAAAGAACTTTTCACATAGGATCACCCAATTTTATATACTGAACCGTCTCTATTACTCCCCTGAGAAACTTATAAAATTTTTATGAACCTAAAGTATTTAGTTGTTTAAAATGTGTGGGGGGGGGGGGGTTCAGGCTAGGAAATGTATTATGGGACACTGGGGAAGTAAGACCTCCCCCTCGATTAAAGAATGGGAGAGACGCACTAAAAGTACACTAACCAGAGAAGAATTCCATTTGGTAAATATCCAAAAGAAAAATAGATTTTCAAAATTATGGAAGTTATGGCTATTGTAAGCTTCTCTTTGACATGTTCTGTCCTTTCCTTTTTTGGGGTACTCTTTCTTCTGGGGGCTGGGACCCCGGGAGATGGGGAGTGAGAGAATGCGGGGAGGTATTATTTAGGAGAATAGGGAAGGGGAGGAGGAGGAGATGAGGGGGAGGGGAGGGGAAGGAAAAAGAAGAGAAAGGGGAAAGAATATTTTTCTCTTCTTTTTTTTATTTTTCTGCAGCAAATCAGGGAAATGGGGAGGGGGGCAAATATGTATCTGTTGTAATTTTAAATGTGTATAATGTTTTGTATGATGCAAGAAAATACATAATAAAGATTATATAAAAAAAATAAAAATGTTATCTATTATTCTTTTATTTTCTATTGCCACACCTTTACCAGTGGATGCTACTAGATTTCCTATATTTATTGCTTTGCGGTATACACATTTTGGGGCTTCTGTAATATGGTCTCCAATTACTTTATCTTCCTTTAGAATGTCCCAATATCTGCTTACTATCTTCCTAAAATACTTTGTTTGCCCATTATATGGTATGATAATAGGTGGAATTGATTCCTTTATTACTTCCTGTAGTTCATATGTTTTTTGTTATTATTATCTTTTTCCTCACTTCTTTGATTCATTAATAATAGCTGTCTATCCTTTTGTCCTATTTCAGTTTTCTGATGAATATGTTATTGTGTATCATACCCTTTTAGCTCAAATTTTTTCTGTAATTTTTCTGCCTCCTTCTCATAGTCCTCCTATGTAGTGCAATTTCTTTTGATGTGCAAAAACTGACTTTTGGGTATATTTTCTAGCCACTGAGGTAAATGACAATTCTCTCTGGAGATAAAACTATTGGAATCTGTGGGTTTATTGAAGGTTTTCGTGTAGATTTTTTCTCCTTCCGTATAAATGGTCAGATCTAAAAAATGTATCTCTTCCCTAATATAGGTTGGGGTAAAATCCAGATAAAACAAATTTTTATTTATATCCTTAAAAAAATTGCTTTAATGCTACTCCCCCTCCCTCCCATATAAAAAAAACATTGTCTATGAACCACCGCCATAGAATGACGCCTGCTTTTTGGTACTCACAGTCATCCTTAGCTCGTACAAGTGACGTCACTAGGTAGCTCTACGTGAGCACGAGCCACCGGCGTGCTCCAACAAACAATTACCGAACCCAAATATATCCTGTAAGAGACATCTGCAACAAGGAATAAAGAGGAAGCCGCAGAACATAGATCAATTACAAGGTACTCTTGATTTTAATATTTTTTTTTTTTTTTTTTTATTTAAATTGTCTTTATTAAATAATATAGCGAAACATTACAGATTAAGAAAAAAAGATACAGTTCCCCCCCCAATCCCCCCCTCCTCCCCCCTACCTGTGGTGCGTCAAAAAAGAACCCCAAAAAAATTAAGTAAAAATAAAACAATTTGACCTCAACTAATCCGTCCTCCAGCCACCCCATATCTTAATCCACTTGTCCTCAGCTTCCCTCTGTTTGTACAGAATTTTCTCATAGTTTTTTACCTTAACAACTAAATTTATCCATGTATTTATATCTGGAGTAAATCGAGCAAACCAGGTCCGACTAACCAAGACTCTAGCCAACATCAATATTCTGCTCAAGAAAATCTTTTGATACTTATGATTATTTAATTTGGAAAGATCATTAAGCACAAATACTTGTGGTTCAAAAGGGATTCGAACTTTTAGTTTATACTTAATACAACTATTAATAGTGTTCCAATAGTTTATAATTTCTGGACAAGTCCATATCATATGGAGAAAATCCGCTCCTGCAGTGTCACATTTGGGGCAGTTTGACGTGTCTCTTAATCCACATTTATTCATCCAAAGTGGAGTAATATATAATCTATGACAAATGTAGAATTGTACTAGAA
This sequence comes from Bufo gargarizans, assembly GCF_014858855.1. Classification (NCBI taxonomy): domain Eukaryota; kingdom Metazoa; phylum Chordata; class Amphibia; order Anura; family Bufonidae; genus Bufo; species Bufo gargarizans. Next base: position 141,198,250 of record NC_058082.1, on the reverse strand, counting down.
CATGGTTGAAGTTCTGTGACAGTGAACCTAAATTCCCAAAAATATTCTCCCAACCTTCTATTTCTATTTGTAAATTCGGACAATCCTGCTCCCACGCTCTTTGTCCTGGTGAATATGTATCATTAAACCGTGCCTTAAGTAATAACTTATATATATATGAAATTTTTATTCTAGACATTGTACCCCCTACCCATTCATTCAAAAAAGATGAATTATCTATATTCAACACCAATTTGTCATCCAGACTAGATAGTACCGAACGCAATTGAAGATACCTAAACCATGAAAAAATTTTTATATTATGTGTCATCTCTATAAATGGTTTAATATCTCTATCCTTAACTACCTGTGAAATGTATAAAATTTTATTCTTCTGCCAAAATGTGTCGGCTGCAATATCATCTAACCTTTGTAAGTGCACATTATGCCAAAGAGGCGTGAATGTAAATGAACCCTTGATCTTCAACCATGTCCTAGTTGTAGCCCACACTTTCAGGAGTAATTTTATAGTGTCTCTATAGCCTCGCTCATAGCCCTTCAATAGCCCGGATTCCAACAAGGTAAAAATATTATTATGGGCGTGGCTAGTTACCAACTTCCCCAACAGTGCACTGTTCTCTGATTCGTAGCACCTCAATAGCTGGGCTGCAATAAAGTACCCTTTAAAGTAAGGGAGGTTTAAACCCCCGCACTCCACTGATTTATACAAATATTCCAGCTTTATTCGAACTCGCTTTCTTCCCCAGATTAAATCATTAATTATTCTTTCCATAAGTTTAAAATATTTATCTTGTATCCAAATGGGTGTATTCCTAAGGACATATAAGAATTGTGGTAGTATCACCATTTTGACTAATGAGACTCGATCGGCTCTAGATAGAGGGAGTCTCAGCCAGATCCCTATTTTAGCTCTACTGCTTACCATTATGGGGATCAAATTAAGTTGTATAAAGTTTTCAACCCGAGGTGATATAATCAAACCCAAGTATTGAAAGGTATCAACGATATTCAACTGTGTCACAGAGGCCTCCTCCCGTGGCAGGGGGTCCACTGGCATCAAACTGGTCTTAGCCCAGTTTATAAGAAAACCAGACACCTCACCAAATGCTTTAACCATTTGAATAATCTTAGGGAGAGTAGATTCTGTATGATCTATAAAGAAAAGAACATCATCCGCATATAATGAGATGCGGTCTTGTGTTCCTAGCGTACCAAATCCTTTAAGCTGATCATCCTGTCTAATGGCCATCGCAAGGGGTTCGATATAAATATCAAATAACAATGGGGATAATGGACAGCCCTGCCGCGTGCCCCTATTTAAATCAATACTGCTACTCAAAATTCCATTGAGACTCAATTTTGCCCTTGGAGATCCATATAGTAGCTTAAGAGTACCTATGAACCTTTCTCCAAAGCCCATCCTTGCCAGAACCTTCCAGAGGAAGCGCCACTCCACCCTGTCAAAGGCCTTAGAGGCATCCAATGACAGGATGGAGCGAGCAGTCCCCCCAGGGGCCTGAATATTAGAAAAGAGCCGATGTAAATTCTGATGTGTACCCTTGTTCTGAATAAAGCCACTCTGATCCGGGTGAACAATGGAGGAAATGATCCTCTTTTGGGATAATAACTATGGCTCAGCAAAAATTCAAGTTGTATGGGATACCTTTAAGGCGTACATGAGGGGATTGCTGGTTAGTAACATCGCGAATCTTAGAAAGGAGTACGGGAAAAAACAAAAAAATCTAGAAGAACGCGCAGCACTGGCGACAGAATCCTTTTATATGAATAAGACGGAGGAGAATAGGGAAAATATGCAAAGAACCACGCAAATATACTCTAATTTTTTATTGGACAAGGCCCAACAGAGCCTTTTTTTTAAGGGGCAAAAATACTTTACGGAGTCAGGGCGACCTGGTAAACTTTTGTCCAGAGTAATATCAAGTCAACAATCCAAAAAATTTATAGATAAGGTTCGATTGAGTGATGGCAAGATGGTCACTGGACAGGGTCCGGTAGAGAAGGCCTTTGTTGACTATTTCCTGGAATTGTATAAGGCTGAAACTAACATCACAGACGATAAGATAGATCTCTATCTTGACAGGATTACCTTCCCCTCTATTACTGAGACGCAAAAGAAAGCACTCGAATTGGAGGTCTCAATTCAGGAACTTGAGGGAGCTATTAAATTATGTTCGGCCAACTCTACTCCTGGCTCAGATGGGCTTCCATACGAATTCTATAGTAAATATAGGGAGTGCATTCTCCCCAGACTGCTGGAGGTCTTCTCTGAAGCAAGGGAGTATGGGAAGTTGCCAGATTCAATGATGGAAGCTGTAATAATATTAATTCCAAAAAAAGGCAAGGACCCCCTAGATCTAGAATCTTATAGACCAATCTCACTTCTTAATGCAGATGTAAAGCTTCTTGCGAGGGTCTTGGCTACAAGGCTTTCTTGATTTTAATATTGATTGAAGTGGTTATCTCGTCCAAGCAGAGCCAGCAAGATATCATTATTTATTGTAGTTCCCCTTAGGCAGCAGGCATTGCGGTACTGCTGCGATACCGCTGCACACTATATAGATCAGCGCCAGTGAATTTATACTGGAGCAGTGCCATTAATGTTGAATGGAGGGTATTAGTCAGTATTGCCCTTACCTTTAAGTGTTGTGTAAGACACAACAGCTGATTAAGCGGGCTGTATTTTAATCCCACACAGCAAGTGGTGTATCCAGGTGGCAGCCTAGGTCCTCTTGCCGTCTCTGCAATGGTAGCGCTAGCCGTGATAGACTTCTTTATTTTGCAATGCATTTCAAGGGCGTACAGCTTCCTCAGACATTTGTTATATAGTGATAATACATTGACACATTCCTCTGGGTGTGGAATGGGTGGAGGGGAAGGAGGAAAAAAGATTTTACTAAAGGAAATGCACGGAGGATAGAAGAAATAATAATGGAACTGAAGTACCTCAATGCCATTATTATTTCTCCTATTCTCCATGTATTTCCTTTAGTAAAATCTTTTTTTCTCCCTTATACTCATTATTATTATTATATTTCATTTTTAGGTCTATATATAAATAGACTTTACATTTAATCTTGTTTTACAACATATATTATACATATTTACCTAATTTAGAAGTCTGTCCTGGGGAGTGTGCCGATCGAGTGGTGCCGTTTTTCTGCAACTTTCTTCCTGTTCATGCTATGATGGAGGTCCCAGGCTGTGCCGTGGCTTCCTCAACCAGTGCACTATTCATTTTGAACTGCAGCAACATCTGTTTTCTTTTGACCGGGCCAAGGTGGCCCTTTGTGATGTTTCTTCTGTGAGGCAAGGCCCTCACCTGGGCTAGTTTGTTATGGGAGAGAGGCGATCCTGTGACCAATAATCTTAATGAGTTCCTAGTCACCTTCTGCTATGTCTTTGAGGAACCCGAATCTTCTTTTCTGCCACTTCCTCCTTTTTGCAACTTCGCCAGGGTAATCTGTTTGTCAGGCAACATGCCATGCAATTCTGCACCCTGTCCTAGGCAGTGGCGTCTCTAGCTTTCAAATTTTGGGGGGGCACACTGGGGGCCAGGACAAAAGTAGGGGGGGGGGCAGCTATAACAACGATACATTTACACAAGTACGCTTAGAAATGCTGCGATACTTTACCCAATACCCAATACCTAAAACCACAACAGGGAAGAAAAGTCCAGCTGTCTGTGGATGACACTTTTATAGAGAGGGGGATCTGTGGATGACACTGCTATGGGGGGGATCTGTGGATGCCACATACCGTATATAGCATCTTATGCTATATGTGTCATCCACAGATCCACCCCATGACAGTGTCATCCCCATTTCCCCCTCCATAACAGTGTCATCCACAGATCTCCCTCCCTATAACAGTGTCATCCACAGATCTCCCTCCCTATAACAGTGTCATCCACAGATCTCCCTCCCCGCCTCTCACAGGAGTGTACATATATAACAAACATATTTCACATGAACACTTATAGTTACTTGGCTTGGCCCTTGGGGATCTCGGACACTACTTCAACACTTGGCCGGGGGCTCGGCGGAGCTGATGTTGTGTTTTATCCTAATGAGAAAGATTTCATAATAAGGATTTGGAGAAGGGGCAGAGGGATAGCAGAGCAGAGAGAGGCTGGTGTTGCTACTAGGGGGTCATACCATGGGGGAATAATAAAACCCACCATAATGCCCCCCAGTAGAAATAATTCTCCTTATAATGTGACAGTGCAAAAAATACCCCCTTATGCCCCCAGTTGAGCTAATGTCCCCCATAATGTGCCAGTATAAAATACCCCTATATAGTGCCCCCAGTGAATGCCTCCATAGTGCTCCTCTCCCCCCTTCCTGCTAGTGCCCCCCCATAATGTACCAGTATAAAATGCCCCATATATCGTGCCCCAGTAGATGCCCTCAGTGTCCCCCATAATTTTTAAGTATAAAATACCCCTTCTTAGTGCCCCCGTAGATGACTCCATAGTACTCCTCTCCCCCTTCCCCATAGTACCCACCATAATGTGTCCCAGTATAAAATGCTACTGTACAGAGCCCCCCATATAAAACACCCCTTCTTTGTGGCCTCAGTAGATGCCCCTATAGTGCCCACCAATAATGTGCCAGTAATAAGTGCCCTCAATAATGTGCCACTGCCAGTAACAAGAGCCCCCATCACGTGCCAGTAACAAGAGCCCCCCAATGTGCCAGTAATAAGCCCTCCATCACGTGTCAGTAATAAGCCCCCATCACGTACCAGTAATAAGTATTAAGTCCCCCCATCATCATCATGTGCCAGTATTAAGTCCCCCCATCATCATCATGTGCCAGTATTAAGTTCCCCCATCATCATGTGCCAGTATTAAGTCCCCCCATCATCATCATGTGCCAGTATTAAGTCGTCCCCCCCCATCATCATCATGTGCCAGTATTGTAATAAAAAAAAACACTTATACTTACCTCAGTGTCAGCGATGCGATGCAGGCCTCTTCTGGCCTGTGTCCCGCGCTGTAAGGCTCAGGTGGCGTGATGACGTCATCGCGCCACCTGCGCCGGCCTCTGATAGGCTGCCGGCCTAGTGCGCCGGCAGCCTATCAGAGGAAGGGGAAGGGACACACCTCTCTCTCCCCTGCACCGCCGCAGCACAGGCAAATTACAATGGAGATGAGCGCAATGGAAGCGCTCATCTCCCTGTGCCCGGCGGCGGCGGCTCACTTGGGGGGGGGGCCTTGGGGCATTTAGGTTGGGGGGGCACATGGGGGAGCACAGCATGATGTAGGGGGGGCCGTGGCCCCCTCTGGCCCCCCCCCCTGGCGATGCCACTGGTCCTAGGAGATGACCTGGAACAACAGGGCTTTAGTGGCAGCATTCTGGGATAGCCTGTCAGCTCATATTAAGAATGAACTGGTGGTTCTCTTGCTACCTGCACTAATCTCCACTTCCAGGAACATGCCAAGGAAGCAGTCCGTGAGAGAAGACTCCACAGTTGATGCCTTCTTTCCACAGATCTCTGATTCATTCTCCGTCTTCTTTGCCTGCACCAGAATCCATGCATGTGGATTGACTCAAATTGTCTCAAAAGCAACATCTGCATAAGCAGTTCAACAACTTATGCCTGTATTGTAGTGCCAATGGGCATTATGTCCGCAAGTGTACTCACAAGGTGGTACTTCTGAGCCTAGGGACCATAGGAGAGATTGCTTTAAGGCTACATTAACAGATTTAACAGATTTTTTTCACGTTGTGTGAATGTAGCCTAAGTGATGATCAACTCTCTTCAAAGTTGACTTTACCAATATCTTTGTCCTGCGTTGTGGCATTGCAAGGGGGGTGCAGTGGGTGCGGGTCGCACCGGGTGACACCAGTGATGGGATGACACCAGTGACTTTGATGGCGGTGGCATTCATCTCCATAGTCATCTGTATCACTGTCCCCAGGACAGCGATACAGATAGCTATGCTGTGGCAGGGGAGGGAGAGGCATTTCCCTTCCCTGTTCCTCTGATAGGCTGCCGGCACTAGGCCGGCAGCCTATCAGAGGCCGATGCAGGCAGCGCAATTACGTCATCGCGCCGCCATACAGCCAGGGACACAGGCCGGAAGAGACCTGCATCGCATCGCTGACATGGAGGTAAGTATAAGTGTGTGTTTTTTTGTGTACAATACTTTAAAGTTTTACTGCCACATGATGGTGGTGCTCTTATTACTGGCACATGATGGGGGGTGCTCTTGTTACTGGCACATGATGGGGGGTACTCTTGTTACTGGCACATGTTTGGGGGGAGGCTCTTGTTACTGACACATGATTGGGGGCACTATGGGGACATTATCTCAACTGGGGGCATTACAAGGGGGTCACATTTTTAAGGATAATTATTTTTACTGGGGGGTTATTATGGTGGGTTTTATTACTCCCCCATGGTATGAGCTCCCTAGTAGCAGCACTAGCATCTCCCTGCTCTGCTATCCATCTGCCCCTTCTCCAAATCCTTATTATGAAATCTTTCTCATTAGGATAAAACACATCAGCTCCAAGGAGCCCCCCAGCCAAAGTGGTGAAGTGGTGTCCGAGATCCCTAAGGGCCAAGCCAAGTAATTGTAAGTTTTCATGTGAAATATGTTTGTTATACACATATAGCATACACTGTGCCACACATTATACAGTATACCTCTACACTGTGTTGTCTGTTCTATAAGCACCATTGTTTTGTGGCGGCGGACAGAAAATAATATGGAAGTACCCCTCCCGAGACCAGGCTCTGGATCCGCCACTGCCCGGTAAGCGATCTGACTGCTAGCCCCCCCTCGTTCATTGGCGATCTGGGGGGTGGGGGGGTTGTCTGCTGAGCTAACGGAAACCCCCCTACAGCAGTACCACCCCATAGCCCCCATATATGGCTAAAAAATTATTGCTTCGGGGGGTCGGGGTGCTTGGGGGGGGGGGGGTGACACCATTTTCTACCACACTGGGTGACACCAGCTCTAGCAACGCCACTGGTCCTTAGGTGATATTCAGTTTACTGTTCAGGCTTTCTAGACTCAGGCTCGGCAGGAACTATTTGCATCAAGCCGTGGTGAACCAGTAAGGTACTGTATACCCGTCTAATGCCTGGAGAAGCCCTTCGTTCTGACAGTGGAATGGAAAGGCTCTCTCTCTGAGACGATTCAGTTTCCCAATGAGCCACTGCAGCTTCAGGTGGTCATGCTGTATTCAGAGAAAATTTCCCCATAATGTTCTGCCTGTGTCTACTTGTCCACTTCTGCTGGGACTGCCTTGGTTGTTCTACACTGTCCAGTTCTCAACTGGAACACTGGGTAAATTCTTTGTCGGGGTCTAGCATGTCAATCCCAATGCCTGACTACTGTGCTGCCAGTCCAGAATCCACCTGTAGTCCAATATTTGCAAGATCTGCCTTGTGCATATGCCTGCTGTGCCAATGTCTTTGTGTGGAAGAAGGCTGAGAACCTGTCTGTGCCTGAAATCTAAGCTTGAGAGAGGGGTTATCCACAAATTTGTTCTTCTTACCATGATTGCGCCAGAGAATCTGCTTGGTTAAGTGCCTGGAGTTCCTTTTTCTGTGTCTTTCTCTTCTGAACTACCAAAGACTGACTCTACTGCCAGTATTTTTGTTATTATTTTATTTTTCATTTTTGCAATAAGACTAGTTCTTCCCTACTACAGTCCTCTGCTACTATGAAGAGAAGCACTGATCCAGTCATTCACAAACAGTATTTCGGATGTCCTGCTTCTATTGTCTCTCCTATCAGCTCCAAGAGCATCCTGGAGGTGATATCCTCTTAATCTTTAGATAATATTAATGCTTCTGCCCTTCTGAATAAATTTCTCAAATAATAGAGGGCATAAGGGAGGGGCTAATGTCATGATGGTGCTCTGTGCCTGCTGACAGCCCACCATCTGGGACTGGCACATGCCATATCACTCACCTAGCTTCTACCCGGGCTGGTTGCCAGACTCCTGTGTCCTATGCTGTAACCTAGCTGCTAGGTCTCTTTCTATTTATTTTTGCAGCACTGCAAGGGTTAATTCCCCTTTTTGCTCTGTGTTCAGTTGTTTGACTAATGAGCTAATCAGCTCTGCTATATATGCCACCTCTTCCTTGAGCAATTAGATTCATTTTTTTGTTTCACTTGCTTCCTAGGCTTTGCAAATGAGCTATAATCTGTTTGTAGGTTATAAGTCTGTTGTAAGTCTGTCTGTGTATTGACTTCTGCCTGTTTCCTGCATCCTGATTCTCTGCTACCTGACCTGAACAATGACTGTTCACTGTACTGACCCTGAGCCACCTGCCCTGACCAGTGGACTGTTTCATGGATTCAGATATACCCTGCCAACCCTGACCTCTGCCTGTTTCCTGACTACATTTATTGTCTGATCCTTTGATGCTTGGCATTGGTGTCTCTGACCACAGTGGTTCAGCAGCCAACCACACCTGGGACTTTTCCAAAAGGTAGTGGCCTGATGTCTTCCCTGTAGCAAAGGCAAGATCCCTGTATAGGGTTTAAAGGGAGAAAACCAGTCAAATGGAATGGTTGGCACAGTGGGTCCACACTCACTGCCTGTAACAGACAGCAGCAGGCCCCTGTGATCCATCATGTCCTTATGCTGGTATTGTCAGGGTCCCTATGTACCCGGCTTGCGGATGTGAAGGTCTATTAGAGTATTATTAAAGAAAGACGATGATGGAGTGCTGGAACAAATATTCTCAGCAGTAAGCTACTACTGCGTTTCAACTGGAAAATTACATGGAAATTCCTATGCAGACAGCTGTTTATTCAAAAAAGTCCTTAGAATCAATAAACCTGAATGTTCTTGGGCTATGAAAAGAAATAGCAGCTAGAAGAAATATACACAATTCTTATATATAATCTGTGGCCAGTGCTAATCACAGCACTTCCATGCCATGCTGTCACTGATTCTTCAATGTATTAGCGATATTTTCCAAAGTCACATATTTTAATGTTTGCCTAATTAATCACCAGAGATCAGTACTGAGCTCATAGAATATTTTTATAGGTCAGAAAGTTAATGTTTCAAAGCGCCAGACAAAGTAAAGGAGACAATCTCATTTCATACAGACAGCCAATCCATACAGAACCAATTGCACATTGCTACGTTGCTGGTTAAGCATTTCAAAGATTATCTCTTAATTACATGGAGGTTTGTATTTTGATGTTGTCAGTATAATTAATTGCTCACTTTCCAATGCATGTTACAGTTTAGAAGTGAACAGTAGAGACCGCTGCATCCTGATGCTAAGTACAATCTGTTTTGTGACAGATTAGAATTTAGGTTATTTATGATTTGGATAAATTATGAATCTGTATCTTACACACGCATTGAAAGATAGCTGCAAGTAAAATGACTGACTACTTCAGCTAGAATCAGCTGTAGAGTAGGACAAATGGCTTTTTCAATGCTGTAAAATGACCTAGCTTTCACTATTTTTAGCATCTAAATACAATTTCATCTTATAAGGTGCCGCCAGTTATAAAATAAACAGCAAAAATTGGACTCATTTACATAACTGGTAGATAAGACCATTTCCATTATCCCTATTAACATAACTGCATTTCTTAATTATAAAGATATAAATCATGGCAACAGTAGACATGATTCTTTTGTAAACTGTGCCCACTTCTAGATATAGCATTTATGAGTAAAATCCATACTATCCTTTGGGACAAGATCTTGTTTATAATAACTCCTCATCTATTTCTAATTTGTCCTCCCAGGATTCTTCATATCCTTCTCTCCATATCAATTAATCTTGCATTAAAGCTGTTGGTCAGATAGATGTGAATGGTTGTTATAAACAGAGGGATGAATTTTCTAAGGAGTAGTCACTGCCCTGCTTTGGAGGGTTATATTATGGTAGGAATAAAAATAAAGTAAAACAAATACTGCACAACCTGTGGCCCAGGAGTCCAAGGACTATGGTATCATGTTAGGGCAGGTTCGCCTGTCCATTCAGTAAATCAGGTAGTCTGTTCCGGCAGAGGAGCACATTACTGAGCTTACTGTATTTGGTATAGCTGGACATTGCTGGGCACTGCTGAATCACTATTCACTATAATGGGATCCGACAGGCATCTGGAAGGTTTCTGGCACAAATGCTGGCTTTTTGCTGGATTTAATGAATGGAGATGCAAACCTACTATTATGCAGCCGGGTCCCTAACATTAAGACATAGACATTCTTATCTGTGGCTGGATGGTTAAGAAAGAAAGTCACATCATATTGACGGACTGCTGTCATTAGCTCCATTCTCTCTTCATTGCACTGATCATAGATATCATTGCAGGTGTTTGCCATGAACTGCACTGTTCATGCTGCTACTGACCTCTAATGACATTTGACCCAGCTCTATTCTTCTACTCTATTCTGATTGGATATCCAGCACTATCTCCAGCCCCTGTGTCTTTCAACCAACCTGTAACCTGCTACCTGCTTCCAGACTGAGCCTGTGGCTTGGTGACCACCTGTCTGTGCTGTGACCCAGCCTGGTGTGGGTTCTGCTCCTGGTTCTGTCCAAAGCCTTTTCGAGGTCACTGCTCCTGATGTCTACTTGTATCGGCTTGATGTACAACTGGTTACTGCTTCTAGTGTCTCCTGGGCTAAGTTTCCCTGTGCTCTATGTCTATATCCGCAAACTCCACATCTTTTCCCCGTGCTCTAAACTCTGTAATCCCTCCATAAAAACCTGGGCACTACTGTTCTACAATTATCAGGACTTCCTTATTACCTTAAACATTGGTTGTTTGTTTGTGTTCTCTTTACATTTCTGTTCATCACTGCTGCATCTGCCAAAGGATCCATTTTTATGTTATGCTAGTCTGAAATCTTGCCTCTTTCCTCAAATATAATATTGTTTCACGGTAACAGTCTTAGATGTATTGGGTTATATACTGTCACAGCAGGGGTATAGAAAGGGGGACACAAGCAAGGTGCAGCTAGGTAGGAATGTAGAGGGAGCCATCCTTCTATCCTCTTTTCTGTATGGCTGTTGTAACTTCATCCACACAGCAAGGAGGTGGAGATAGGCTGTAGATATCAGTTCAAAATGGAAGTAGGTTCTGCTCTGCTTGCCATTCCTCTGCACTGCTGAGATGTCACATATCTGTAGGTGACATAAGTATGTGAAATATGTATGCATGTGTATATATTGTATATATCTGTACAGTGTATATGTAATGTGTATGCATGTGTGTGTATGTGTGTTTAATCTGCAAATATGTGCGTATTGTGTATATATACAGTTGCAAGAAAAAGTATGTGAACCCTTTGGAATGATATGGATGTCTGCACAAATTGGTCATAAAATGTGATCTGATCTTCATCTAAGTCACAACAATAGACAATCACAGTCTGCTTAAACTAATAACACACAAAGAATTAAATGTTACCATGTTTTTATTGAACACACCATGTAAACATTCACAGTGCAGGTGGAAAAAGTATGTGAACCCCTAGACTAATGACATCTCCAAGAACTAATTGGAGTGAGGTGTCAGCCAACTGGAGTCCAATCAATGAGATGAGATTGGAGGTGTTGGTTACAGCTGCCCTGCCCTATAAAAAACACACACCAGTTCTGGGATTGCTTTTCACAAGAAGCATTGCCTGATGTGAATGATGCCTCGCACAAAAGAGCTTTCAAAAGACCTACGATTAAGAATTGTTGACTTGCATAAAGCTGGAGAGGGTCATAAAAGTATCTCCAAAAGCCTTTCTCTTCATCAGTCCATGGTAAGACAAATTGTCTATAAATGGAGAAAGTTCAGCACTGCTGCTACTCTCCATAGGAGTGGCCGTCCTGTAAAGATGACTGCAAGAGCACAGCGCAGACTGCTCAATGAGGTGAAGAAGAATCCTAGAGTGTCAGCTAAAGACTTACAAAAGTCTCTGGCATATGCTAACATCCCTGTTAGCGAATCTACGATACGTAAAACACTAAACAAGAATGAATTTCATGGGAGGATACCACAGAGGAAGCCACTGCTGTCCAAAAGAAACATTGCTGCACGTTTACAGTTTGCACAAGAGAACCTGGATGTTCCACAGCAGTACTGGCAAAATATTCTGTGGACAGATGAAACCAAAGTTGAGTTGTTTAGAAGAAACACACAACACTATGTGTGGAGAAAAAGAGGCACAGCACACCAACATCAAAACCTCATCCCAACTGTGAAGTATGGTGGTGGGGGCATCATGGTTTGGGGCTGCTTTGGTGCGTCAGGGCCTGGACGGATTGCTATCATGAAAGGAATAAGAATTCCCAAGTTTATCAAGACATTTTGCAGGAGAACTTATGACCATCTGTCCACCAGCTGAAGCTCAACAGAAGATGGGTGTAGCAACAGGACAACGACCCAAAGCATAGAAGTAAATCAACAACAGAAAGGCTTAAACAAAAGAAAATACGCCTTCTGGAGTGGGCCAGTCAGAGTCCTGACTTCAACCCGACAGATGCTGTGGCATGACCTCAAGAAAGTGATTCACACCAGACATCCCAAGAATATTGCTGAACTGAAACAGTTCTGTAAAGAGGAATGGTCAAGAATTACTCCTGACCGTTGTGCACGTCTGATCTGCAACTACAGGAAACGTTTGGTGTAAGTTATTGCTGCCAAAGGACGTTCAACCAGTTATTAAATCCAAGGGTTCACATACTTTTTCCACCTGCACTGTGAATATTTACATGGTGTGTTCAATAAAAACATGGTAACATTAAATTTTATTGTGTGTTATTAGTCTAAATAAGTGACACCTGGCAGAAGGAAAGGAGATGACAAAGTGAAACCAGACCTTCTCAAAGAACTAGCAGTGACAGTACCCCTCCGGGTACTGTCGGGTGGACTCCGGACACTCAGAGCCCACCTTCTCAGGATGAGACCTATGGAAAGCCCTGATGAGATGAGTGACCTTAATGTCCGCCACTGGGACCCACATCCTCTCCTCAGGACCATAACCCTTCTAATGAACGAGGTACTGAAAAGAATCGCGGATAATGCAAGAATCCACAATCTTAGAGACCTAAAATTCAAGATTACTATAAAAGAAAATCAGAGGAGGAGGCAAAGAGGAGGGTACAGTGGGTTGGACATAAGGTTTTAATAGGGACCTGTGAAAAACATTATGGATCTTCCAAGTCTGAGGAAGAGGGGATCACAGCTAAGACAGTATCCCATCAGAGGGCGTAATAACCACAGGTGGTGTGTATGTATTATTATTTTAGTCACAGGGTACCTCCTGTTATAAAACGTAGCCTTTAATATAAGTTACATATAAAATAGCAAACTCCCACAAACAAACAAAACACAGAAATGAAAAGGAAAGAAATACAAAAATGACACATCAGGGATATATACTGCATATGCTCAGTGGCAATGTTTCTGTTCCTCAGTTGTGATTGCGGACATAGAGATCTAGGCAGGGTAATCTCTTGTTTATTTGGGCCTGTCCCTAGATGTGGCCCTTTACTTTACAGGCCCTGCCTATAAACAGAATGGTCGCCCCGATAGGGGTGATCCCGTGTTCTGGAACCTCCTGATATGCCCTAGACTGACCCTATAGCACTATTGTAGGCAAAGTCGGGTTGGATGCCCATAAATTAGTGGCCTATTCTAGGTACAAAAATAACAAACTTGCCGTACATAGAGCAATGGAGCACCACGGCCGTGGATACCCTATATCAGTGATGGCTAACCTTGGCAACTGTGGTAAAACTACAACTCCCAAGATGCCCCTCTTGCTTGGTTGCTCTCAGAACTCTATAAAAATAAATGGAGCATGCTGGGAGTCGTAGTTTCACCACAGCTGGAGTGCCAAGGTTAGCCATCACTGCCCTATATGATAATAAACAATTGCTCTAAATGTGTTGTCTTAGCGATACACTAAAATTTTCAATGTGTATGATTATCTATATATATATATATATATATATATCAACACATACAAATATCTATGTATATATTTATATATTATGATGCCAAACATATTTATTGGTATAAATATGATTTTTTTTATATATGTAAAAGGCGCCTGGATTTGATGCACTAGAGTGGCAGCATATAATTAGGCACCTTGATCCCAACGTGTTTCACAAATATCAATAACCTGGGCTCTTCAGGGGATATTTAGTTCAGTATCGTACTAGGCATCAATACTTAATTAAGGATAGCAAAGTTATCAAAAAAGCCATCAATCTTAATGACAATGTATCAGATATTCATGATAGATAACCTCATAGATATAATATATTTGAATAGCTCGTCCTGTCAGACATGAGAACCACAAGACACGCCTACATATTCATTAAACTTGGGGATACAATGCATGGAGCGGAGACCCTATGGGGTCGAGATACCTAACAAATTCCAAACCATGTCCAGGTAACGATCGCTTCAAACACTTCACCGGCACATGTGAGTGTTTGAAGTGATCATGATTCAGGCTCCATAGGAAAGAGGTCAGTGACTTGATGATGAGTCTGGCTAATACGATCCATCTTTCCCTGGTTCTCTACATATTGCTCATGGGCCAACATTGGATTACCGGGGGCACGCTGCAAATCCCAGTGACCTTATGGGACCATCCATTCTTAGTCTGGGCATGCAAGTAACATTATCTTACTTGTATGAGTTGGCACATACTATCAATTATATGTGACCATTCCTGCTGGGTTATGTATTGAAGTATTTACCGGGATTACTTACCTGGACATGGTTTGGAATTTGTTAGGTATCTCGAACCCATAGGGTCTCCGCTCCATGCATTGTATCCCCAAGTTTAATAAATATGTAGGCGTGTCTTGTGGTTCTCATGTCTGACAGGACGAGCTATTCAAATATATTACATCTATGAGGTTATCTATCATGAATATCTGATACATTGTCATTAAGATTGATGGCTTTTTTGATAACTTTGCTATGCTTAATTAAGTATTGATGCCTAGTACGATACTGAACTAAATGTCCCGTGAAGAGCCCAGGTTATTGATATGGATGAAACGCGTTGATATCAAGGTGCCTAATTATATGCTGCCACTCTAAGGCAGCAAATCCAGGCGCCTTTTACATATATAAAAAAATCATATTTATACCAATAAATGTGTTTGGCATCGTAATATATAAATATATACATAGACATTTGTATGTGTTGATATATATCTATAGATAATCATACACATTGAAAATTTTGGTGTATCGCTAAGACGACACATTTAGAGCAATTGTTTATTATCATATAGGGTATCCACGGCCGTGGTGCTTCATTGCTCTATGTACGGCAAGTTTGTTATTTTTTGTACCTAGAATAGGCCACTAATTTATGGGCACCCAACCCGGCTCTGCCTACAATAGTGCTACAGGGTCAGTCTAGGGCAGTGATGGCGAACCTATGGCACGGGTGCCAGAGGCGGCACTCAGAGCCCTCTCTGTGGGCACCTGCACAGTGAAAAAAGTCTATGGTGTATCAATATGCCTTAGACTTTTCCTGCCATTCATCAGCGCAGGGCGCACTATGAACAGCACAGGCAGCGCACTGAATGTAGGCAGGCTTTAATAGCTAAATGATAAAGTACATGGAATATATACTATATTGAACTATAGTATTCAGGTTACATTGCCGTGTTGGCACTTTACGATAAATACGTGGGTTTTGGGTTGCAGTTTGGGCACTCGGCCTCTAAAAGGTTCGACATCACTGGTCTAGGGCATATCAGGAGGTTCCAGAACACGGGATCGCCCCTATCGGGGGCGGCCATTCTGTTTATAGGCAGGGCCTGTAAAGTAAAGGGACACATCCAGGTACAGGTCCAAATAAACAAGAGATTACCCTGCCTAGATCTCTATGTCCTCAATCACAACTGAGGAACAGAAACATTGCCACTGAGCATATTCAGTATATATCCCTGATGTGTCGTTTTTGTATTTCTTTCATTCTCATTTCTGTGTTTTGTTTGTTTGTGGGAGTTTATTTTATACAGTCAGGTCCATAAATATTGGGACATGGACACAATTCGAACAGTTTTGGCTCTATACACCACCACAATGGATTTGAAATTAAACGAACAAGATGTGCTTTACTTGCAGACTGTCAGCTTTAATTTGAGGGTATTTACATCCAAATCAGGTGAACGATGTAGGAATTACAACAGTTTGCATGTGTGCCTCCCACTTGTTAAGGAATCAAAAGTAATGGGACAATTGGCTTCTCCGCTGTTCCATGGCCAGGTGTGTGTTATTCCCTCATGATCCCAATTACAATGAGCAGATAAAAGGTCCAGAGTTCATTTCAACTGTGCTATTTGCATTTGGAATCTGTTGCTGTCAACTCTCAAGATGAGATCCAAAGAGCTGTCACGATCAGTGAAACAAGCCATCATTAGGCTGAAAAAACCAAACAAACCCATCAGAGAGCTAGCAAAAACATTAGGCATGGCCAAAACAACTGAATACAGAGGGTTCACCACAAGATGTAAACCATTGGTGAGCCTCAAAAACAGAAAGGTCAGATTAGAGTTTGCCAAACGACATCTAAAAAAGCCTTCACAGTTCTGGAACAACATCCTATGGACAGATGAGACCAAGATCAACTTGTACCAGAGTGATAGGAAGAGAAGAGTATGGAGAAAGAAAGGAACTGCTCATGATCCTAAGCATACCACCTCATCAGTGAAGCATGGTGGTGGTAGTGTCATGGTGTGGGCATGTATGGCTGCCAATGGAACTGGTTCTCTTGTATTTATTGATGATGTGACTACTGACAAAAGCAGCAGGATTAATTCTGAAGTGTTTCGGGCAATATTATCTGCTCATATTCAGCCAAATGCTTCAGAACTCATTGGACGGCGCTTCACAGTGCAGATGGACAATGACCCAAAGCATACCGCAAAAGCAACCAAAGAGTTTTTTAGGGGAAAGAAGTGAAATGTTATGCAATGGGCAAGTCAATCACCTGACCTGAATCCGATTGAGCATGCATTTTACTTGCTGAAGACAAAACTGAAGGGAAAATGCCCCAAGAACAAGCAGGAACTGAAGACAGTTGCAGTAAAGGCCTGGCAGAGCATCACCAGGGATGAAACCCAGTGTCTGGTGATGTCTATGCGTACCAGACTTCAGGCTATAAATGACTGCTAAGGATTTGCAACCAAGTATTAAAAAGTGAAAGTTTGATTTATGATTATTATTCTGTCCCATTACTTATGCTTACTTAGCAAGCTGGAGGCACATATGTAAACTGTGTAAATACCCTCAAATTAAATCTGACAGTCTGCAGTTAAAGTACATCTTGTTAGTTTCATTTCAAATCCATTGTGGTGGTGTATAGAGCCAAAAATGTTTGAATTGTGTCGATGTCCCAATATTTATGGACCTGACTGTATGTAACTTATATTAAAGGCTACGTTTTATAACAGGAGGTACCCTGTGACTAAAAGTCTGAGGAAGATCAAGACGGAAGGCAACGGGATTGATGACGGACAAGATCTTGTAAGGCCCAATAAACTTAGGACTAGTGATGAGCGGGAGGTGCCATATTCGATTTCAACGAACTTCGCGAATATTCGCTAGGATATTTGTCTTAAATTCGTCGAAATCGAATATTTGTCATTATTCTAGTTATCGCGATTAATATGCGATTTAAATAATCACGTATTGCGATTTTAACTTAAGGCAACTTTCCTATTGGTTTGATATCTAGAATTAGCGAAGATAAGGAATATGACGAATGTATTCGTCATATTCCTCAAAACAAAGATTCGTCAACTTTGCTAATTCTAGCAATCAAATAGGAAAGTTGACTATAGAGACAGCTAAGTTTAATTCGCTATGCGATTATAATAATTTGCTTTTTTTATAAATAGAATAATTATAATAATTATCAAGTATTATATTTATTCTATTTATAAAAAAAAGCAAAGTACTATAATCGCATAGCGAATTAAACTTAGCTGTCTCTATAGTCAACTTTCCTATTTGATTGCTAGAATTAGCGAAGTTGACGAATATGGAGCTAAAACGAAGATGGAGAATATTTCATTATCTTCGTTTTGAGAAATCTCATCTTCGCTAATTCTACCAAGCCAACCATAGTAAACCAGGTCTAAGTTGTAATCACAAAGCGATTACTTCAAGTTATATTAATCGCATTGCGATTTCAACTTAGAGCTGTGTTTCTAATGGGTCAGCTTGCTAGAATAAACGAAGTTAACGAATATGGAATATAGCAGTGCTAAGTTGAAATCGCAATGCGATTAATATAACTTGAAGTAATCGCATTGCGATTTCAACTTAGCACTGTTATATTCCATATTCGTTTACTTTGTGAATTCTAGCAAGCTGACCCATTAGAAACCCAGCTCTAAGTTGAAATCGCAATGCGATTACTTAAAGTTATATTAATCGCATCGGAATTTCAACTTAATTCTCACATCCGACAGTACATTCTAGTATGAAGGCGTTCCCATGGTGAAGGGGACGCTCCATGAGCATGGAAGTCGGCAGAAGCGACAACAGGCACTGACTGGAGCAGCCAGGTAGCCAGGAATCCTCACAACAGGTAAGAACTACTTTTGGGAAGTGGGAAAGACATTTAACAATGTGATCAACAAACGCTTGCGCCAGCGTCTTAGCATTGGGTAACCCAGGAAAGGGAATGGAATGTGCCATTTTGCTAAAACGGTCCACTACCACCAGAATCACAGTCTTCCCGAGGAACGAGGCAGGTTCGTAATGAAGTCCATGGACAGATGCTTCCAAGGACGGGAAGGAATGGGTAACGGGAGGAGAGAACCCGATGGCCGTGAATGAGGGACCTTGGCACAAGTGCAGGTCTGGCAGGCTGCCACAAAACCCTCAACCGTCTTACGAAGAGCCGGCCACCAGAATCTCTGAGCAATGAGATCCACTGTGACTCTACTCCCTGGGTGCCCAGCAAGGACAGTATCATGGTGCTCCTCAAAAACCTTGTGTCGTAAAGCAAGAGGCACAAACAACCTCCCAGGAGGACGAGATCAGGAGCCTCTGCCTGGGCTGCCTGAACCTCTGCCTCCAAATCAGGATAAAGAGCAGAGACTACCACCCCTTCAGCCAAAAAGGGGACCGGATCTTCAAAGTTCCCCCCTCCCGGAAAACAATGTGACAGGGCATCCGCCTTCACATTTTTAACCCCAGGGCGGAACGTAACAA
Source organism: Bufo gargarizans (assembly GCF_014858855.1). Lineage (NCBI taxonomy): Eukaryota > Metazoa > Chordata > Amphibia > Anura > Bufonidae > Bufo > Bufo gargarizans. The sequence continues at coordinate 141,179,031 of NC_058082.1, read as the reverse complement.
CAAAATTAAACCTAGAAAAGAACAAAGACCATCTGGCCTGTCTCGGGTTCAGACGCTTGGCCGATTCCAAGTAGGCCAGATCCATTCCTCAAAAGCTAATTTGATGGTCAACAACTCCCTATCTCCCACATCGTAATTTCTCTCTGCAGAGGAGAGTTTTATTGAGAAAAAGGCACACAGTCGCCATTTGGCAGGAGAGGGACCCTGAGATAAGACCGCACCCACACCCACCTCAGAAGCATCCACCTCAACAATAAAAGGTAGAGAGACATCAGGTTATACCAAAATGGGAGTGGAAGCAAAACTCTCTTTAATACTAGAAAAGGCTTTAAAGGGAACCTGTCACCAGTTTTATTGTGTCCTAACTAAGGGCAACATAAATAAGTGACTGATTCTCTTAGCAAAATGCTGGGTCACTTTCTTTAATTGACCCAGTCAATCTGCCAACATCTTGTATTGAAAAGCTCCAGCTGATAATGATGAGTCATGAATATTCATGAGCTCCTGACTCTCCCCGCCCACCTGCTGCTGAATGAGTTTGTTTCCATAGGAATCAGCAGCAGGTGGGCAGGGGAGTGGCTATAGCTGTTAATTAAATATTCGCTGGACTCAATGACATCACGCCGGACTCGAATCAGCTCATTAGCATGCGGCATGCGGCATCTTTGTGTGTATATTATGAGGTAACCATCTGTCACACCAGTAAGTGAATACATCTAAGGCACTTTTTAGTAGTTAATGATTGTATATAATTAGTTAGATTATAATCAAATATCCACATGACAGGTTCCCTTTAAGCTCATCTACCGACCACGAGGAAAAATCCACCCCCTTTTTAGTCATATCAGTGAGTGGCTTAACAACAAAGGAATAATTCAAAATGAACTTTCTGTAATAATTGGCAAAACCCAAAAACCGCATCAGTGCCTTCTGATTCTCAGGAAGTTCCCAATCAAGCACAGCACAGACCTTCTCAGGGTCCATCCGAAAGCCAGAAGCGGAGAGAAGAAAACCAAGAAATTGAATCTCCGGAACCGCAAACACATTTTTCCAGTTTAGCGTACAATTTATTCTCCCGCAGAATCAGCAAGACCTGACATAGGTGGTCCCGATGAGTCTTGAAATCAGGAGAAAAAAATCTAAATGTCATCTAGATACACCAGTACAAATGTCTCCATTAAATGATAAAAAATGCTGTTCACAAAATGTTGGAAGACGGCCGGAGCATTCATCAAACCAAAGGGAATTGCATAAGCAAATTCTCGAAATGACCCATCAGGGGTATTGAAGGCCGTCTTCCATTCTTCCCCTTCCCTGACCCTGACTAGGTTGTATGCCCCTCTTAAATCCAACTTAGAAAAAACTTTAGCCCCAACAATCTGGTTAAACAGGTCCGGGATCAGAGGAAGCGGATATGGGTCACGAATCGTGATACGGTTCAGCTCCCTGAAATCCAGACATGGTCTTAAAGAAGCATCTTTTTTCTTAACAAAAAAAAAAAACAGCGGCAACAGGTGACTTCGACGGTCGGATGTGTCCCTTTCTCAGGCTCTCAGAGATATAAGTATGCGACTCTTTCAGGTTGGGAGAGATTGTATAATCGTAATTTTGGCAGCTTGGCGCCTGGGATGAGATTAATAGGGCAGTCGTACTCCCGGTGAGGGGGCAACTCCTGGACACCACTCTCGGAAAACACATCCGAAAATTCTGAGAGAAAAGATGGCACAGTCTTGGTAGAAACCTCTGAAAGAGACGCCATGAGGCAATTCTCTCTGCAAAACTCACTCCAACCATTTATTTGCCCTGCTTGCCAATCAATAGTGGGGTTATGTTTAGTGAGCCAGGGTAGCCCCAACACTAGAAGAGTAGGTAATCCGCTTAAGACGAAACATGACATATCCTCAACATGAGCGTCACCCACAGTCAAACGGATATTGTGAACTATACCCTTTAAAGATCTTTGAGAAAGTGGAGTGGCATCGATAGCAAAAACAGGTATATCCTTTTCCAAAGTGCATACCTGGAGACCATGCGTTGTTGCAAATTGATTATCAATGAGATTGACAGTTGCTCCACTATCTACAAAAATCTCACAAACAATGTTCTTGATGTCTAGCGCCACCCTGGCAGGTAGGAGAAAACAGAAACTACAAGCAAACAGCAAGCCTTCAATTTCCTCATCAACCTTGCCAAAAGTAGCAAATGGAAAGTTTTTAGAGGGTTTTTTATTACCCTCAGAAAACTCCATGAATCTCCTAGAGGGGCAAACATTAGCCAAATGATTTATACCCCCACAACAGAAACAAACCCTCCTCTGAGAGCTGAATCCTCTACTATCAGATGCAAGCAAACCCATCTGCATGGCCTCCTCCTCAGAGGGGATTGAGACAGACTGAGACCCCTGCACACTGAATGAGACAGCCCCACTGTCCTTGGGCTGAATATGACAGGAAAGAGTAGTCTCCTCTCTCTCTCTAAGATGCCTGTCAATACGAACAGCTAGAGACATGGCAGACTCTAACGACGCTGGTCTCTCATGAAAAGCAAATGCATCATTTAATCTTTCCGAAAGACCATGGCAAAATTGACTTCGGAGTGCAGCATCATTCCAACCAGTATAGCTGCCCATCTCCGAAATTCAGAACAATATATCTCTGCAGACTGTTTACCCTGGCATAAAAGACGCAGTTTAGATTCAGCCGGAGCAATGCGATCCGGGTCATCATATATCTGCCCCAGGGCTACAAAAAATTAATCTACCGATCGGAGGGGCCGTGCCCCCACCGGCAGCGAAAAGGCCCAAGACTGAGCGTTATCCCTGAGCAGCGAGATGATGATCCCCACCCTCTGCTCCTCATCACCAGAGGAATGGGGAAGTAGGCGAAAATTGAGTTTGCAAGCCTCTCTAAAGCGAACAAAATTCTCACTACCCCCGGAGAACGTAGTCTTTTATAATAAGTATATCTGACTGTATTGACCCCAGTTATCTTCTCCCTGGCTGTGAGCGCATCCAATCAGAGCACCCTGCTCTTAGCCAGGGAGAAGGAGCTCATGTTCTCGCGAGAGAAGGAGTAGCGATTCTCGAGAGAACTTGAGCTCCTTCTCCCTGGCTAAAAGCAGAGCGCTCTGATTGGATGCGCTCGCAGCCAGGAAGAAGATAACTGCACCCAGTACAAGTCCACGCCTAGTATAACCGAGTCGCCTCATTAGCATATGACGAGCCAAAAGATACGGGGACCACAGCGGACGAACAGGGGGTTCTTTAGAAGAAAAAAAGGGGCAAGACATCAGTCTGGGTTGCACTATAAGGTAGGATAATAATTAGATTAAGGATATCCAGGTGAACGGTACTCTTTAAGTGTGATAGATGTGCCAAAGCCAAATAAATCTGTAAGGGGCAAATACTTTTTCACATCACTGTGTATGTATCATATACAGGGAGTGCAGAATTATTAGGTAAGTTGTATTTTTGAAGATTAATTTTATTATTGAACAACAACCATGTTCTCAATGAACCCAAAAAACTCATTAATATCAAAGCTGAATATTTTTGGAAGTAGTTTTTAGTTTATTTTTAGTTTTAGCTATTTTAGGGGGATATCTGTGTGTGCAGGTGACTATTACTGTACATAATTATTAGGCAACTTAACAAAAAACAAATATATACCCATTTCAATTATTTATTTTTACCAGTGAAACCAATATAACATCTCAACATTCACAAATATACATTTCTGACATTCAAAAACAAAACAAAAACAAATCAGTGACCAATATAGCCACCTTTCTTTGCAAGGACACTCAAAAGCCTGCCATCCATGGATTCTGTCAGTGTTTTGTTCTGTTCACCATCAACATTGCGTGCAGCAGCAACCACAGCCTCCCAAACACTGTTCAGAGAGGTGTACTGTTTTCCCTCCTTGTAAATCTCACATTTGATGATGGACCACAGGTTCTCAATGGGGTTCAGATCAGGTGAACAAGGAGGCCATGTCATTAGATTCTCTTCTTTTATACCCTTTCTTGCCAGCCACGTTGTGGAGTACTTGGACGCGTGTGATGGAGCATTGTCCTGCATGAAAATCATGTTTTTCTTACCTTGCAGACTTCTTCCTGTACCACTGCTTGAAGAAGGTGTCTTCCAGAAACTGGCAGTAGGACTGGAAGTTGAGCTTGACTCCATCCTCAACCCAAAAAGGCCCCACAAGCTCATCTTTGATGATACCAGCCCAAACCAGTACTCCACCTCCACCTTGCTGGCGTCTGAGTCAGACTGGAGCTCTCTGCCCTTTACCAATCCAGCCATCTGACCCATCAAGACTCACTCTCATTTCATCAGTCCATAAAACCTTAGAAAAATCAGTGTTGAGATATTTCTTGGCCCAGTCTTGACGTTTCAGCTTGTGTGTCTTGTTCAGTGGTGGTCGTCTTTCAGCCTTTCTTACCTTGGCCATGTCTCTGAGTATTGCACACATTGTGCTTTTGGGCACTCCAGTGATGTTGCAGCTCTGAAATATGGCCAAACTGGTGGCAAGTGGCATCTTGGCAGCTGCACGCTTGACTTTTCTCAGTTCATGGGCAGTTATTTTGCGCCTTGGTTTTTCCACACGCTTCTTGCGACCCTGTTGACTATTTTGAATGAAACGCTTGATTGTTCGATGATCACGCTTCAGAAGCTTTGCAATTTTAAGAGTGCTGCATCCCCCTGCAAGATATCTCACTATTTTTGACTTTTCTGAGCCTGTCAAGTCCTTCTTTTGACCCATTTTGCCAAAGGAAAGGAAGTTGCCTAATAATTATGCACACCTGATATAGGGTGTTGATGTCATTAGACCACACCCCTTCTCATTACAGAGATGCACATCACCTAATATGCTTAATTGGTAGTAGGCTTTCGAGCCTATACAGCTTGGAGTAAGACAACATGCATATAGAGGATGATGTGGTCAAAATACTCATTTGCCTAATAATTCTGCACGTAGTGTATTAGGGCCACATATGTGTGCAGTATAGAAGTACCATATATGTATGTGGTATGGCAGTGGTATGCATAGTGACAAGATGTTTGTGCATGGTAAACTGGTATGATGTATGGGTTAAGCATAGTGATACAGTTTATATGTGCTAGTGGTACGTTTTTGTTGATTAACATTTTACCAGGTGCACATTGAATCTACACCCTTGGTAAAGAAATGCTAGCTATGTACTAATGGTGTGGCAGGCAGTAATGAGAGCCTCTGTGTTACTGCACTAATGCTCTAACTTGTACTATTAGGATGAAATAAGTTAAGACTTGAGGATAAGGAGGTCACTAGAAAATACAGGAGGGTATTTTATTGTTACTAAATTACAGAAGAAAAGTTTAGCAAATATTATATCAGATATTTTGTGAACACTAATAAATTATGAAACACACACAGTGGGCATTGTTTTGTCATTATGTCCCTTTAATTGCAGTCAAATATATTTTAAAGGTAAAAGTGAAGAACTGCTGGTAAATTTTACAACTCTCGCATTAGTAGACATGCCAGCCTCCTAATGGCTATCCTAACAAGCTTTCAGGTTAAGTAGAAATGGTGACTCAAAAATACACCAGAGAAGTCTTATTCAGATTGAAATTATTTGCAATTGAGCATCTTCTAATAAAAACTTAAAATGAAAGTGTTTATAAAGCAATGAGACATGAATCACTGCTTTTATCAAATTATCCTGGTAATACATTTTGGGAGGGCATTAACCCTTACATTAGGCTTGTATTTCATTCATTTTAATTCCTGCTCACTCTGAGCTTTGGGGTCAAGGAGGTGGTCCTATCAGTGAATGATCGCCTTACCTGTATGACTTTACCTACAGAGATAGAGGTCAGTCAGTAATAGGACTTGACTGCAAAGCCCAGAGTGAGCAGGAATTTAAGTGAGTGAAATACAAGTTATACTGAATCATTTCCCACAAAACTATACATCAATCTGCTCAGCTCCTCCTGTTCTATGACATACTGCCTGCAGATTACAATGCATTTCATTGTGACAGATTAACTTTAAAGTAGCATTCTCACAAAAACATTTATTCTCTGACCTGTTAGAAAGGTCCATGATACAAAACTGTAATACTATGTGACTGTATTTGTGAGAGTTATAACCTTCCTTCTCATCCTCAGCTGTGCCATGTGACCATCAGTTTGATCTCCAACTGACACATGACACGAAGTCAGTTACTTCTCTATTCATTCCTAAGAGATTGAAGCCTCATGCACATGGCCGTTGCCCCGTCATGTCCGTATTGCGACCCGCAAACAGTTGTGCACACCGTATCACAGATGTGGACCCATTCACTCGAATGGGTCTGCAATCCGGGAGATACTATGCAGAATGGAATAGAGGCATGGATTAGAAGCCCACATAACCTTAAATAGCCTGTTAGGGTTAAGGCTTGTTCACAATCATCAAAAGGAAAGGCTAGGTGATACAAATTTCCAAGCTCAAAATTTAATTAAGAAATGGAAGTTAACAGGAACAGTGGAGGTCAAGAGAAGGTCTGGAAGACCAAGAATAATTTAAGAGACAACTGCTCGTTGAATTTCAAAAAGGCAAATCAAAACCCCTTCTTGACTGCAAAAGACCTTTAGGATTAAGCAGACTCTGGGCTTGTGGTGCATTGTTCTACAGTTTAGCGACACCTGCACAACTAAGGCCTTCATGAAAGAGTCCAGTCATAATAAAACCTCTCCTGCATCCTCACCACAAAAAGCAGCATCAGAAGTTTGCAAAAAAAATCTAAAGTATAATGCATTGTGGAAACAAGTCCTGTAGACCGCAGAAGTTAAAATAGAACTCTTTGGCCACATTGAGTATGTTTGGAGAAGAAAAGGGCACAGAATGTCATGAAAAGAACACCTTTCCAACCATTAAGGATGAGGGTGGACAATCATGATTTGGGGTTATGTTGCAGCCAATTGCACCGGAAGAGAGAAGAATGGATTCAATGAAATTCCAGCAAATCCTGGAAGCAAACATAACACCAATTGTAAAAAAAGCTGAAATTGAAGAGGATGGCTTCTACAAATGGATTATAGACTACCTCAAAAGGCGCAAGCTGAAGATTTTACCATAGCCCTCACAGTCCCCATATCTGAAAATCATAGAAAATCTGTGCATAGATATCAAAAGAGTAGTGCATGCAAGACGACACAGGAATCTCACAGAACTGGAAGACTTTTACAGTGAAGACATGGATGGAAACCCCTCAAGCAAGGAATTGAAAGATTTTTGGCTACAAAAGCTGTCTTCATCTTCAACTTGCTTAACTGTCCATGGTAACAGTAATTTTGACCAGGGGTGACCAAACTATTGCATGCCACTGTACCTATGTTCTTCCTTCTAAAAGTGTATAAATAAATTACAACAGGTCCAACTGGGTGTTACCAATGGGGTGGTTCCCTGCACAATCTGACAACAGCAGCACTGATTAGATAGTGTAAAGGACCAGTTCTTGGTCAAATGATCACTAACAAGCACCCATAGCAACGCTTGTTAGCAGTTATCTGGCGGTTTTAAAGTGCCACTCATTACCCGATAAAAAGTAATAATTAGTGTTGATCGAGCATCAAAGTGCTCGGGTGCTCTGGTGCTCGAGTAGAACACTTTGGGATACTCGGGTGATCTACAGAGCACCAGAGCAAAATGGAAGTGAATGGGAGAACCAGAGTATTAAACCAGGCACCCCCTGCTCTGAAGAGGGGAGGGTGTCTGGTTCACAGGAAAAGGTCAGAAATTGATGGAAACTCCACAAAAATGGATCGGGAACAGCATGGGGAGGATGTCTGGATGCATCGTGGACTCCCAGGTTACTGCTGGGAAAGATGTTGTCCGAGAAGTATGCCACTTTTACAGACTGACAATAATAGGCACAAAACCGAAGATAAAATCGATTTTAGAGGAAAAATTGCTAGGAAACATTCTTTGCTGTATATTTACTTGTATATAAAGTGCAAATGCTGCCAAAAATTACAAGGAAGAGACACTCCGATACAACCTGTATATCACATAAAGGAGGGCCTCATTCACATTGTGGTACAATTGTTCACGTAGTGGGACTCCTACACTCATAAAGCCTATGCACTAAGTGACAGGGCTGCCAAAAATTTTAAGGAACCGGTACTACAATACACATAGAGGAGGGCATCATACACACCCTTGAAAAATTATGATTGATGGCCTGTTGGTGACCCTCAAAAACATTAGGAGCAAGGGCCTGCTGGTGACCCTCAAAAACATTAGGAGCAAGGGCCTGCTGGTGACCCTCTATAACATTAGAGGCGAGGGCCTGCTGCTGAGCTGAGCATCTAATACATTAGGAGTGAGGGTCTTCTGAGCTGACCCTCTAAAACAGGGATGTCAAACTCGTGGCCCTCCAGCTGCTGCAAAACTACAACTCCCATCATGCCTGGGCATACTACAGCTATCAGGGAATGATGGGAGTTGTAGTTTTGCAACATCTGGAGGGCCATGAGTTTGACATCCATGCTCTAAAACATTAGGGGCAAGGGCCTGCTGCTGATCGGACCATCAAAAACATTAGGGGTGAGTGCCTGCTGATGATCTGACCATCAAAAACATTAGGAGCGAGGGCCTGCTGCTGATCTGACCATATAAAACATTAGGAGTGAGGGCAGCCTAATAAGCATATTGATATGATGGAGGAGGAGGACGAGAAAAGGAAGATTGAACTATATACACTTTTTTTGTGGTGAAAGGGGTGCATTGGAATACAGTGTATTCAATACACCATAAAAGCCTCATTTAAAGTGCCTTTATGTTTAGCCGCTTTCCTCTGGTGGAGTAGAGAAGTCAGGGGCAATCCAGGCTTTTTTCATTTCGATAAGAGTCATCCTGTCAGCATTTTCAGTTGACAGGCGGATGCACTTATCAGTTATTATGGACCCAGCAGCACTAAATACCCACTCTGACAAAACGCTGTCAAGAAGGCAGGCCAGCACCTCAAAGATGAAGAGCGCCAGTTCATGCCACGTCCAGCTTGGACACCCAATAGTTGTAAGGCACAGAGGGATCACCATCTTCCAAAACTTTTCCCTCCTTCTATGTCGCACATCGGTGTCAGGGTGCTGGCAGGGTGTCATGAAACTGTCCCAGGCTTTGAAGAGTGTTGCCCTGCCTCTGTTGGAACTGCTGTGTGTACCCCTCGTCTCCCTTCCTTGGTTGCCCAAGGAATTACGTACTCTGCCACCAGCGTTGTCAGCTGGAAATTTTTGGAGCAACTTTTTCACAAGGATCTTCTGGTATTGCACCATTTTGCTAGTCCTCTCCACCACAAGAATGAGAGATGAGAAGTACTCTTTGTAGCAGCGGTCGAGAAGGGTGAACAACCAGTAATCGGTGTTGGCCAAAATGCGTATAAACGCGAGGGTCACGGGAAATGCGCATAACATAAAGTCAGCCATGTGTGCCAGAGTCCCAACAGACAAGACTTTGCTGTCCTCATCAGGCGTATGACTTTCAATCTCCTCATCCTCTTTCTCCTCTTCGGCCCATCCACGCTGAACAGATGGATTAAACCTGCTATGGGTACTACCCTCTGTAGCGGGTAGTACCCATAGCTCCTCATCATCATCATCATCATCCAAATCGCACTGAGAAGACGAACTGAGAGTGGTCTGGCTATCACCCTGTGTACTGTCTTCCCCTATTTCTACCTCTTCCACATGCAAAGCGTCCGCCTTCATTGTGAGCAGCGAGCGTTTCAGTAGACACAGAAGTGGGATGGTTACACTGATAATAGCGGCATCGGCGCTCACCATCTGTGTTGATTCCTCAAAGTTGCGTAAAACCTCACAGAGGTCAGACATCCATGCCCACTCGTCGCTTGTGATGAGCGGAAGCTGACTGGAAAGGCGACGACCATGTTGCAGCTGGTATTGCACTACTGCCCTCTGCTGCTCACAAAGCCTGGCCATATGTGGAGTTCCAGCACATGCTCACGTCGCACAACATTCGGTGAGCTGGCAATTGCATGCGCTGCTGCAGTGTTGCCAGAACAGCAGCAGCTGTAGATGACTTTCGGAATTGGGCACACACGCGGCGCACCTTCACCAGTAGCTCAGGAAAATTGGGGTAATTTTTAAGAAACCGCCGAACCACTAAGTTAAACACGTAAGCTAGGCATGGTATGTGTGTGAGCTTGCCAAGCTCCAAAGCCGCCACCAAGTTACGGTCATTATCAGACAAAACCATGCCTGGTTGTAGGTTGAGTGGCGAGAGCCAAAGCTCAGTCTGGTCCCTTAAAACCTGCCACAGCTCTGCGACGGTGTACTGTTTGTCACCTAAGGAAATTAGTTTCAGCACGGCCTGTAGCCTCTTCTCCACTGCACTTCTACACTGCTTCCAGCTACTGACTGTTGTCTGACTGGTGCTACAATATGAAAATTCAGAGGTGGAAGAGGAGAAGGGGGGGTTGCAGCCACTAATGTAGGTGGTGACGGAAAACCTTATGAAAGTAGGGCCCGCAATCCTTGGCGTCAGTAGCACCTGTGCCATTCCAGGGTACGACTCGCTCCCGGCCTCCACAACGTTCACCCAATGTGCCGTCAGGAAAATGTAGCATCCCTGGCTAAAAGCACTTGTCCATGTGTCAGTCGTTAAGTAGACCTTTCCAATAACTGCATTGGTCAGGGCACAGGTGATGTTACGGGACTGGTGTAAGGCGGGACTGCACACCGTGAAAAATAGTGGTGGCTGGGGACAGAGTAATGAGGGATGGCCTCAGTGTCAACAAGCCTAAATGGCAAAATTTCCGGGGCCAGCAATTTGGAAAGGTGCGCATTTAGTGCTATGACCTGTGGGTGGGTGGCTGGGTGGCTGGGTATTTGCACTTTCATTCAAAGGCCTGGGGTATGGATATCTGTACGCTGCGCTGGGACACAGAAGTGTATGTGCTAGCTGATGGTGTTTGCAAAGGTCCAGGTACAGAGCGGGAGGCATCCAGGCCTGCGTCTTCGATAGGGGATTGGCCAACACGTAACACAGGGGAAGAGGAGGCAGTGGTGTGACCCGCAGACACTGATTGTGGACCCAGGTGTTCAGCCCACCTATTAGAATGCTTTGATGCCATGTGGCGGATCATGCTGGTGGTGGTGAGGTTGCCGCAATGGGGTGCTCTGGGGAACAGTTGCGGGCCTGTTTGGTGTGGCCTGCCTTCTCCCTTTTGCCACCCCACTGCCTCTTCCATCCTGTTGCAGTGCCGTGGATCCCTCCTCCTCTGTACTGCTGTCCTCGCTCGGCTTGCCACCTTCCAAGGTTGGGTCAGTGATTTCATCGTCCATCACCTCCTCTTTCACTTCCTCACTCTGGTCATCCTCCTGACTTGTTGACCTAACAAGAACCTCACTTATTGACAACTGTGTCTCATCCTCATCATTAACCTCTTAAGACACTAATTGCCGTTGACTTATTGGCAACTGTGTCTCATCATCATCATCCACCTCGTGAAACACTAATTGCCGTTCCCCACCGTCATCTTCTTCTGACTGTGGATGCTCAAGAGTTTGGGAATCAGTGCACAAGATCTCCTCATGTCCCTCTTCAAGCGGGCTTGGAGAGAGGCCCAAATAAAGGAATATTTGAGTGTGGGATCACTTGTTTGCCAAAACTCTCCATAGTGGGATGAAGGAGGATCAGGGTGAGGATTCTATTGACCAGACTCTTGGCTACTGAGACTGGACTTTGTGAAAGACAGGGTGGCATTATCGACTGGAAGCATTATCTGCTGCAATCCAACTGACCACCTGGTTGCAAAGGTCTGACTTTGAGAGGGGTGTCCTGCGCCGCCCTGCAAACTGGGACTTGAAGCTAGGTATCATGGATGAATGTGTTGCTTGTGCTCTGGCAGCAGGCACAGTTTCACCACACCCAGGGCCACAGCCTCTGCGTGCACCATCAGCAGCATGACTTCTCCGTTCCTTACTGCTCGCCTTGAGCATATTAAATGGTACATATGCTTGCAATTATGTCATACGTACAGTAGCGCAGGTTTTGTAAGTGTATGCGCACATAAATTACACTGAATGTCACAGATATTTAGGATGCACAAACGTTATACAGGAGATGTAGCGCAGGTAATGTCGCTGTCACCAGGGGCTAAGAATAATTGACAATGATTGTCACAGATATTTAGGATGCGCAAACGTTATACAGGAGATGTAGCGCAGGTAATGTCGCTGTCACCAGCGGCTAAGAATAAATGACACTGAATGTCACGGATATTTAGGATGCGCAAACTTTATACAGAAAATGTAGCGCAGGTAATGTTGCTATCACCAGCGGCCAAGAATAAATTGCACTGAATGTCACAGATATTTAGGATGCGCAAACGTTACACAGTAGATGTAGCGCATGTAATGTCGCTGTCACCAGCTGCTAAGAATAAATTACACTGAATGTCACAGATATTTAGGATGAGCAAACGTTATACAGGCGATGTAGCGCAAGTAAAGTCGCTGTCACCAGCAGCTAAGAAAATATTACACTGAATGTCACAGATATTTATGATGCGCAAATGTAACACAACAGATGTAGCAGTGGTTGTCACTGTCAGCAGCGGCCAAACAATTCCACGCAATTTAGCGCAGGTATATATAATAATACTTTTGGGTCTCTAACACCTTTCAAGACTAAACCCTGCCTAACAAAAAAATGTAATTACATTTCCTACACTATCTGTCCCTTCTTCCGTAGCTCTTCCTGACTAAGACTAGGCTGACCCACATGTCATCGGGTGCTATATAGCACTCGATGACGCGTTTCGGCGAGCCAATCACTGTAATGCCAGTAACCAACATGGCTACAGCATTACATTAAGTGCCAGTACTTAAAAAATATAAATGGAGGGGCACTAAAGTATCAAGGAGCTTAGGGTAGCCGATATAAACAATATTGTTTATTATATACTAATAAAATTGAGCATCATAAAAATGACATATGATAAAAATGGCATATAATAAAATAATAGAATAAAAATGGATGTCTAAAATGTGGCTAGTGTTGGTCAGGTATATAAAATTGACACATCCAATGCTGACTAGAACACCAAAGGTATCTGAATGTCACCTTAATAGGAAACAGTAATCTGGTCGACATATACTGTGATCGAGTGTCCCATATAGGTGAGCAGAGGCGTACCACTGCGGCGGTTATCTCCTATTAGTGTGGCCTATTGAGATCGATGAGTATGAAAATCGGTCCGTACCAAATGTCAGGAGACCAACCTGGTAACCATATGTTAGATCACCATATAATAAGTCAGTTAACACTTTCCTTAGGATACTGTATTTCAAGAGTCTTACCACCGGATGGTATATTGAATGTCTCCTGTCTTGCGTGTACCGCCGAACCTGCGGGGCTTGTCTTTATACAGACTCGATACAGGGCACAATATGCCACCTGCAAATGACAATTTTTGTGACCAAACAAATGATCTATTATTACTAGTGTTGGGCAAGCATGCTCGGCTGAACACTATTTTGACTCTAGCATTGCTATGCACGAGCACAAGCGGTGTTCGGCCGAACACCACGATGTGCCGAGCATTGCGATGTCAGGAAAGTGTTAACTTGCTCCTTCCCATACTGTGGAGGAGATCATTGCATGTAAATGCAGCTGTCTACTCCACTGACACGTAGGCGCTTGTCGGAAGGAACCTGCAAAATTGCCCCAACTGGTAACACCCAGATGGACCTGCTGGCAATTCATTCATAAACTTTTAGAAAGAGTTAAAGAGTTATAGCACAACATAGGTTTACATTGTTATTACTTGAATAATGCCAATACAGTTGCAAAAAATAGTATATGAACCCTTTGGATTGATATGGATTTCTGCACAAATTGGTCATAAAATGTGATCTGATCTTCATCTAAGTCACAACAATAGACAATCACTGCTTAAATTAATAACACACAAAGAATTAAATGTTACCATGTTTTTATTGAACACACCATGTAAACATTCACAGTGCAGGTGGAAAAAGTATGTGAACCCCTAGATTAATGATATCTCCAAGAGCTAATTGGAGTGAGGTGTCAGCCAACTGGAGTCCAATCAATGAGATGAGATTGGAGGTGTTTGTTACAGCTGCCCTGCCCTATAAAAACACACACTAGTTCTGGGTTTGCTTTTCACAAGAAGCATTGCCTGATGTGAATGATGCCTTGCACAAAAAAGCTCTCAGAAGACCTACAATTAGGAATTGTTAACTTGCATAAAGCTGGAAAGGGTTATAAAAGTATCTCCAAAAGCCTTGCTGTTCATCAGTCCACAGTAAGACAAATTGTCTATAAATGGAGAAAGTTCAGCACTGCTGCTACTCTCCCTAGGAGTGTCCGTCCTGTAAAGATGACTGCAAGAGCACAGCGCAGACTGCTCAATGAGGTGAAGAAGAATCCTAGAGTGTCAGCTAAACACTTACAAAAGTCTCTGGCATATGCTAACATCCCTGTTAGCGAATCTACGATACGTAAAACACTAAACAAGAATGGATTTTCATGGGAGGATACCACAGAGGAAGCCACTGCTGTCCAAAAAAACCATTGCTGCACGTTTACAGTTTGCACAAGAGCACCTGGATGTTCCACAGCAGTACTGGGAAAATATTCTGTGGACAGGTAGAACCAAAGTTGAGTTGTTTGGAAGAAACACACAACACTATGTGTGGAGAAAAAGAGGCACAGCACACAAACATCAAAACCTCATCCCAACTGTGAAGTATGGTGGTGGGGGCATCATGGTTTGCGGCTGCTTTGCTGCGTCAGGGCCTGGAAGGATTGCTATCATTGAAGGAAAAATGAATTCCCAAGTTTATCAAGACATTTTGCAGGAGAACTTAAGGCCATCTGTCCACCAGCTGAAGCCCAACAGAAGATGAGTGTTGCAACAGGACAACGACCCAAAGAATAGAAGTAAATCAACAACAGAATGGCTTAAACAGAAGAAAATACGCATTATGGAGTGGCCCAGTCAGAGTCCTGACCTCAACCCGATTGAGATGCTGTGGCATGACCTCAAGAAATCGATTCACACTAGACATCCCAAGAATATTGCTGAACTGAAACAGTTTTGTAAAGGTGAATGGTCAAGAATTACTCCTGACCATTGTGCACGTCTGATCTGCAACTACAGGAAACCTTTTTGTTGAAGTTATTGATGCCAAAGGAGGTTTAACCAGTTATTAAATCCAAGGGTTCACATACTTTTTCCACCTGCACCATTGTGCACGTCTGATCTCCAACTACAGGAAACCTTTTTGTTGAAGTTATTGATGCCAAAGGAGGTTCAACCAGTTATTAAATCCAAGGGTTCACATACTTTTTCCACCTGCACTGTGAATGTTTACATGGTGTGTTCAATAAAAACATGGCAACATTTAATTCTTTGTGTGTTTTTAGTTTAAGCAGACTGTGAATGTCTATTGTTGTGACTTAGATGAAGATCAGATCACATTTTATGAACAATTTGTGCAGAAATCCATATCATTCCAAAGGGTTCACATACTTTTTCTTGCAACTGTAGTTACTAAAACAGAAATGTCAGCAGTGGTATCGGAGGCATTCAGAAATATGTTGTCCTGGACAGCTGTCAAAAGATAACCCTATGTTCAACATAAGCACATTTTCCATAATTATAGTAATAACAATGAGTCTACAGATTGGCGAGTTTAGATTGCCAAGTGCTTTGACATGGAAAGCATCTGAGGTATGTTGCCTGGTTCACAAACAGGTTATGATAATGTGTCCATAAGATTAAAATATGCACCACATCCCAAGCATGTAATGTATTAAGTGCATTACAAGAGTCAGAACTAGCATGATGATTGATGATTGTGATACTCTTTAAAAACATGACATACCAGTCAGACGGTGGCAATTGTATCACAGTTGGTTGCAGTATACTGACAACACTGTCTGTCAATGATATGTGTGTCATTAGCTCCACTCAATAATTTCATATATAGAATTACATTTATTTTTTCTGGGTGTAGCTGATACACTATGCTGTGTAGGGCCTGAGAGTTTGGTGCATGAGACAGATGTATTATCTTTGGTATTCTATAATTCCCTGTGTTATGCACCAATAGGGGCGTACAGAGGATTTTTTCAAAAGGGGGGGGGGTTTAAATTAACTTCTGCGTAAAGGTGCTATAAGCCCTAGCTAATAGAGAATACTTGCTAATGATGCCAATGGGCACTGTACCCCAAGAAGGGCAGCAAGCTGCCTGTTTGTACACAAATCTTTTGCTGGAATTATCCAGGTTCTAATGTTTTTCGATAGGAGTGGAGTCAGTGTTTGGAGAAGAGGCAGAGAGTAGTCAGTCAATGGTGGGAGGCAGAGGGTCTGTGTTTGCTGTATTCCCCTGAAATCCTCTCCATAAATAAAAAGTTTGTGGTTTAAATCAGAGTTCCCCAACTCCAGTCGTCAGGGCCCACCTACCAGTCAGGATAAGAATATCCCACAGAATGAACACCTGTGGTAAGTCCTAAGGCATTGACACTAATTATATCACCTGCTCAATACTAAGGAAATCCTAAAAACATGACTGGTAGGTGGGCCCTGAGAACTGGAGTTGAGGAACACTGGTTTAAATGACTCCATCAGTTTTAAAGGGTATGTACACCTGTGCTCATGTTCTCATTTCTTTTCTGGGGATTGATATCATGCACATCTGAAGGAGGGACTGCTTTAACCTGGAATATCTTAGGTTACAATTGAACTACAGTTTCAAGCTTTAACACAAGACCAGGATTTGCGGTGCTTAGGTTTTCAGCTATAAAAAAAGACCAATATAGCGAATCTAGCTAATTTACAGACTAAGAAATAGCCCTCAGAAGTAGCCCCCTTTCCAGCCCCACAACACCTTTTGTTCAAAACAGCTTTTCTAGGTGAAGGAATGGTGTTTTAGTTATTTAGAGTGGGTAGGGGGAGGTTAAACTAATACCACTGTGCATCCACAGTTAGCAATGTTGTTACAAATGACAAGGTCAGCGTACTCCTGAGATGATGTCTACCACTCCGGGCACTGACATTGCAAGGCTCACTCAGGAAATGAGGATGCCAGCATGGCAGATATCATCTTGAAACGATGCTGATCCTATCACTTGTAACATGTTCAAGTAGGGGACTTGAACATGGTTGTTCATATAATACACTGCAATACTTCTGTACTGTAGTGTATTTTGTTACATTAAAACTGACATAATGTGTTTTACACCCTGCCATAGGAATTTGTACATGGCAGGTTTGAAGGCCAATATTAGATCTCAGACTGCAAAGACAACCTCTTGGCAACCATGGGTTTGCATTGTGGTAGGGATATAGAGTGAGAGCCCCCTCTCTCTAACCACAAAGGTATATAGTGTTGGTCGAGCACCGAAGTACTTGGGTGCTCGAGCAGAACACCTCGGGATGCTTAGGTGCTCAACCGAGCACCCGAGCACAATGGAAGTCAATGGGAGATCCCGAGCATTAAACCAATCACCACCTGCTCTGAAGAGGGGAGAGTGTCTGGTTCACAGAAAAAGGTCAGAAATTAATGGAAACACCACTGAAATGGTTTAGTAACAGCATGGGGAGGATGTCTGGATGCATCTTGGACTCCCAAGTCGCTGCTGGGAAAGATGTTGTCCAAGTAGTACGCCACTTTCACAGACTGACAATAATACGCACAAAACCAAAGATCAAATCGATTTTAGAGGAAAAATTGTTGGAAACATTCTTTCCTGTATATTTACTTGTATATAAAGTGCAAATGCTGCCAAAAATTTCAAGGAAGAGGCACTCCGATACAACCTGCATATCACATAAAGAAGAGCCTCATTCACATTGTGGTACAATTGTTCAGGTAGGGGGACTCCTACACTCATAAAGCCTATGCATTAAGTGAAAGGGCTGCAAAAAATTAAAAGGAATGGCACTACAATACACCCTTTATTACACATAAAGGTGGGCATCATACACAACCTTGAAAAATTGTGATTGATGGCCTGCTGGTGACCCTCAAAAACTATTGGAGCAAGGGCCTGCTGATCTGACCATCTAAAACCTTAGGGGTGAGGGCCTGATGCTGATTTAACCATCTAAAACATTAGGAGTGAGGGTCTGTTGCTGAGCTGACCATCTAAAACATTAGGGGTGAAGGTCTGCTGCTGAGCTGACCCTCTAAAACATTAGGGGTGAGTGCCTGTTGCTGATCTGACCATCTAAAGCATTAGGTGTAAGGGCCTTCTGCTGAGCTGACCATCTAAAACATTAGGAGTAAGGGTCTGCTGCTGAGCTGACCATCTAAAACATTAGGTGTGAGGGTCTGCTGCTGAGCTGACCATTTAAAACATTAGGTGCAAGTGTCTGCTCCTGATCTGACCATCTAAAACATTAGGGGCGATGGCCTGCTGGTGACCCCCAAAAACATTATGAACAAGGGTCTGCTGGTGACCCTCTAAAACATTATGGTCAGGACATGCTTGTGACCCTCAAAAACATTAGGAGCAAGTGCCTGCTGGTGACCCTCTAAAACATTAAGAACAAGGGCCTGCTGGTGACCCTCTCAAATATTATGGGTGAGGGCCTGCTGGTGACTCTCTAAAACATTATGGGTGAGGGCCTGCTGGTGACTCTCTAAAACTTTAAGAACAAGGGCCTACTGGTGACCCTCTAAAACATTATGGGCGAGGGCTTGCTGGTGACCCTCAAAAACATTATGGGCAAGGGCCTGCTGGTGACCCTCAAAAACATTATGGGTGAGGGCCTGCTGCTGACCGTTTAAAACATTATGGGTGAGGGCCTGCTGCTGAGGTGACCCTCTAAAACATTAAGAGCAAGGGCAGCCTAATAAGCATGTTGATATGATGGAGGAGGAGGACGAGAAAAGGGAGATTGAACCATATACCCTTTTTAGTGGAGGAAGGGGTCCATGGGAATACAGTGCATTGACTACACAATAAAAGCAGCATTTAGAGTGTGATTATGTTCAGCCACTTTCCTCTGGTGGAGTAGAGAAGTCAGGGGCAATCAAGGCCTTGTTCATTTTTATAAGAGTCAACAGGTCAGCATTTTCAGTTGACAGGCGGATGCCCCCAGCAGCACTAAATACATGCTATGATAAAACGCTGGCGGCGGGGCAGGACAGCACCTCCATGGCGTAGAGCGCCAGTTCGTGCCACGTGTCCAGCTTGGACACCCAATAGTTGTAAGGCACAGAGGGATCACTGAGGACACTGACACGGTCTGCTACCTACTCCTTCACCATCTTCCAAAAAATTTCCCTCCTTGTGACACTAGGCCGCGCATCAGGATGAGGGTGCTGGCGGGGTGTCATGAAACTGTCCCAGGTCTTGGAGAATGTTGCCCTGCCTCTATTGGAATTGCTGTGTGTTCCCCTCGTCTCTCCTCCTTGGTTGCCCAAGGAATTAAGTACTCTGCAGCCAACGTTGTCAGCTGGAAATTTTTGGAGCATTTTTTCCACAAGGACCTTCTGGTACTGCACCATTTTGCTCGTCACCTCCACCACAGGAATGAGAGATGAGAAGTTCTTTGTAGTGGTGGTCCAGAAAGGTGAACAACCAGTAATCAGTGTTGGCCAAAATGCGTACAACGCAAGGGTCACGGGAAAGGCAGCCAAAGTCAGCCATGTGTGCTAGAGTCTCAACAGACAAGACTTTGCGGGAAGGGGAGGGAAAAGACCCCGAAACGCGACTGGTTTCAAAAGACCCGCACATCAGCTGATGGACGTCCAACTTGAACTGATGCTTTTACCCTGATGAACTTTCCTGGCATATAGCGAATATTCTGACCCTTGTACTGAGAGAGTTACAATCAAAACTTTTACATCGAAGAAACTCTACATGGAGGGCTACATTACTCACACTGCTCCTGCTGAAACCGTCACTAACAGGTACTGCCGAATCTGACTCCATCAGCCACGTGGGACGCCACCGTGTGCTATAGTCAGACGGCTATTGGAAGTGTGTTTTTCGTTTTGCCATACAGGAGATATTGACCGAATATTGTTATAATCGATAAAATAATCTATAAAATAATCGAAAGCAAATATCCAATCTCAGTCCGGACATTTATTCAAAGATTTATTCGATTTAAATTTATTCCTACACTGTCGATTATCTCAACATTGAACTGCCATCGATTTTACATTCAATCAGGACACACTTTCTTACCCAAGTTGCACAAAGTATCCTGTTTTGCATGCCATTGCATATTCATTTATGTTCTTAATCTGAATGATCTTAACACAGAATTTTTTACTGTTAATTTTTATTGTGTATTTTTGTTATATTGTTATACTTTTATCTTTTTGGATCTATATATTGGTGTAATAAATCTAATATTTTTGAATAGTCCTTGTGTGGTCCATTGGGAGAGTGCTCAGCCTTTCTATCTACAAGACTTTGCTGTCCTCATCAGGAGGATGACTTTCAATCTCCTCATCCTCTTCCTCCTCTTCTACACATCCACACTGAACAGACTCTATAGTGGAGGCAACCGTCTCCTGCTCCTCCTCCTCATCATCCAATTCGCGCTGAGAAGACGAACTGAGGGTGGTCTGGCTATTACCCTGTGTACTGTCTTCCTCCATTTCCACCTCTTAAACTTGCAAAGCGTCTGCCTTATTTGTGAGCAACGAGCGTTTGAGTAGACACAGTAGTGGGATGGTTACGCTGATAATAGTGTTATCGTCGCTCACCATCTGTGTTGATTCCTCAAAGTTGCGTAAAACCTCACAGAGGTCAGACATCCATGCCCACTCATTGATTGAGAAGAGCGGAAGCAGACTGGAAAGGGGACGACCATGTTGCAGCTGGTATTCCACTACTGCCCTCTGCAGCTCACAAAGCCTGGCCAACATGTGGAACGTGGAGTTCCAGCGCGTGCTCACGTCGCACAACAGTCGGGGAGCTGGCAATTGCAAGCACTGCTGCAGCATTGCAAGACCGGCGTAAGCTGTCAATGACCTGCGGGAAATGGGCACACTTGTGGCGCACTGTCACCAGTAGCTCAGGCAAATTGGGGTAGATTTTAAGAAAACACTGAACCCACTAGGTTGAACACATAGGCTAGGCATGGTATGTGTGTGAGCTTCCCGAGCTCCCAAGCCACCACCAAGTTACGGCCTTTATCAGACACAATCATGCCTGGTTGTAGGTTGAGTGGCCACAGCTCTGTGGCTGTGTGCTGTTTGTCACCTAAGCAGATCAGTTTAAGCGCTGCCTGTTGCTGCTTCCCCACTGCAGTGGTACACTGCTTCCAGCTACTGACTGATGTCTGACTGGTTCTGCAAGATCATAGGTGGATCAGAGGTGGAAGTGGAGGAGGAGGAGGCGGAGGAGGAGAAGGGGGGGTTGCAGCCTCTAACGTAGGTGGTGGCGGAAAACCTGATGGAAGTAGGGCCCGCAATCCTTGGCAACGGTAGCACCTGTTCCATCCCAGAGTACGACTTGCTCCCAGCCTCCACAACGTTCACCCAGTGTGCCGTCAGGGAAATGTAGCGTCCATGGACAAAAACACTTGTCCATGTGTCAGTCTTTAAGTGGACCTTCCCAATAACTGTGCTGGTCAGTGCACGGGTGATGTTACAGTACACATGCTGCTGTAAGGCTGGGACTCCACACCATGAAAAATATTGGCGGCTGGGGATAGAGTAATGCAGGACGGCCACCTCCATCAGGCTGTGGAAAGCCTCAGTCTCCACAAGCCTAAATGGCAACATTTCCAGGGTCAGCAATTTGGAAAGGTGCACATTTAGTGCTTTGGCCTGTGGGTGGGTGGCTGGGTATTTGAGCTTTCGTTTAAAGGCCTGGGGTATAGACATTTGTACGCTGCGCTGGAACACAGAAGTGGATGTGCTAGCTGATGGTGCTTGCAAAGGTCCAGGTGCAGGGCGGGAGGCATCCGGGCCTGCGTTTTGGACAGCGGATTGGCCAGCATGTAACGCAGGGGAAGAGGAAGCAGTGGTGTGACCCTGCAGAGACTGATTGTGGACCCAGGCATTCAGCCCACCTATTAGGGTGCTTTGATGCCATGTGGCGGATCATGCTGGGGGTGGTGAGGTTGCTAGTGTTCATGCCCCTGCTCATTTTGGTACCACACATGCAAATGATAATTCTTTTATCGTCCATACTTTCCTAAAAAAAAAATCGCCAGACTGCAGAAAACCTAACCGTTGGCAAGAGAGATTGCCACAAGGGGGTGCTCTGGGGAACAGTTGCGGGCCTGTTTGGGCGGGCCTGTTGCGGTGCTACGGATCCCTCCCCCTCTGTACTGCTATCCTCGCTCGGCTTGCCACCTTCGCAGGTTGGGTCAGTAACTTCATCGTCCACCACCTCTATTTCCACTTTCTCACTCTGGTTATCCCCCTGACTTGAACTAACAACAATCTCAGTTATTTACAACTCCTCCTCATCATCAACCTCTTGAGACACTAATTGTGGCCTGCCTTCTCCATTTTGCCACCCCACTGCCTCTTCCAGCCTGTTGCGGTGCTGTGGATCCCTCCTCCTCTGTACTGCTGACCTCGCTCGGCTTGCAACCTTCTATGGTTGGGTCAGTGATTTCATCGTCCACCACCTCCTCTTCTACTTCCTCACTCTGGTCATCCTCCTGACTTGTTGACCTAACAAGAACTTCACTTATTGACAGCTGTGTCTCATCCTCATCATTAACCTCTTAAGACACTAATTGCCGTTAACTTACTGGCAACTGTGTCTCATCATCATCATCCACCTTGTGAAACACTAATTGCCGTTCCCCATGGTCATCTTCTTCTGACTGTGGATGCTCAAGAGTTTGGGAATCAGGGCACAAGATCTGCTCATGTCCCGCTTCAAGCGGGCTTGTCGAAAGGCCCAAATCAAGGAATGGCGATGAAAAGAGCTCCTCAGTATATCAGAGTGTGGGATCATTTGTTTGCCAAAACTCTCCTTGGTGGGAGGAAGGAGGATCAGGGTGAGGCTTCTGTTGACCAGACTCTTGGCTACTGAGACTCGACTTTGTGGAAGACAGGGTGGTGCTTAACCTACTGGAAGCATTATCTGCTGCAATCCAACCGACCACCTGGTCGCACTGGTCTGACTTCGAGAGTGGTGTCCTGCACCGCCCTGCAAACTGGGACATGAAGCTAGGTATCATGGATGAGTGTTTTTCTTGTGCTTTGGCAGCAGGCAAAGTTTCACCGCGCCCAGTGTCCATGGCCTCTGCATGCACCGTCAGCAGCACGGCCACTTCCCTGTCCCTTACTGCTCGCCTTGCGTATATTAAATGGTATATATGCTTGCAAGTATGTCTCACGTACCCTATCGCAGGTTTTGTAAGTGTATGCGCAAAAAAATTACACAGAATGTCACAGATATTTTTACGATATGCACACGTTAAACAGGAGATGTAGCACAGATAATGTCGCTGTCCGCAGCGTCTATGAAAAAAGTACACTGAATATTACAGATAATTTTAGGATGTGCAAACATTATACAGGAGGTATAGCGCAAGTAATGTCGCTGTCACCAGCGGCTAATAAAAAATTACACTGAATTAATATCACTGATATTTAGGACGCGCAAATGTTATACAGGAGGTATAGCGCAAGTAATGTTGCTGTCACCAGCGGCTAATAAAAATTACACTGAATTAATATCACTGATATTCAGGATGGGCGAACGTTATACAGGAGATGTAGCACAGGTAATGTAACTGTCCGTAGCAGACACAGTTTACGGAAAAAGTACACAGGATGTCACAGATATTATTAGAATGCGCACACGTTACACAGGAGATCTAGCGCAGATAATGTCGCTGTGTGCAGCGGCCAAACAATTGCAAGCTATTTAGCGCAGGTTGCGCTAAAAATATATATTGCTGCCAGATACAACAATAGTCCTTAAAAGGACTTTTGGGTCTCTCTAACAATTCCACGCAATTTAGCGCAGGTTGCGCTAATAATTATATTGCTGGCATATACAATAGTCCTTAAAAGGACTTTTGGGTCTCTAACAATTCCACGCAATATAGCGCAGGTTGAGCTAATAATTATATTTCTGCCAGATACAAAAATGGTCCTTAAAAGGACTTTTGGTTCTCTAACATGTTTGTTCGATAAAATATTACTATTTCACCCCCTACATTATCTGTCCCTTCTTCAGCAGAGCTTTCCCTGACTTAGGGCTCTTTCACACTGACGTGTGCGGGCAAACTGCGGGCCGCAATACACTGGTGCCGTTCCGTGGGCATTCCGCATCACGGATGCGGACCCATTCACTTGAATGGGTCCGCAAATCCAGAGATGCGGAATGGTGCGGAACGGAACCATGGAACGGAACCCTACGGAAGCACTACGGAGTGCTTCCGTGGGGTTTCTTGCCGTTCTTCCGTTCCGCAAAAAGATAGAACATGTCCTATCTTTTTGCGCAACGGCCGGATCGCGGACCCATTCAAGTGAATAGGTCCATGAGCCGCTGCGGCTGCCCCACGGACTGTGCTCGTGCATTGCGGCCCGCATTTTGCAGGCCGCTGCACGACCACGGGCCGCACACGGCAGTGTGAAAGAGGCCTAAGACTGAGCCGAACACATGTCATTGGGTGCTATATAGCTATGGCATTAGGGTCCACTCACACGTCCGCAAAACACGGACACCGGCAATGTGTGTTCACATTTTGTGGACCGCACATCGCCGACACTCTCATAGAAAATGCCTTTTCTTGTCCGCAATTGCGAACAAGAATAGGACATGTTCTATTTTTTTGCGGAACGGAAGTGCGGATACGCAAATGCGGACAGCACATTCTGGCCCCGTTGAAAAGGAATGGGTCCACACCTGTTCCGCAAAATTGCGGAACGGATACGGACCCATTTTGCGGACGTGTGAATGGACCCTTACAGTGAATGGCAGTACCTACCTGCACATTTATTGGCTGCGTAGCAGCCAACAAACGCGTGGGGAGGAGACTCGAGCATAGCGCTCGAGCACACGCAGGGTTCGGCCGAAGCATAGCCGAGCATAGATTAGCATGCTCGCCCAGCACTAATAATATATTATTTCAACATAAAATTTGAAACAGTTTGGGCTGTTTCACACGAGCGAGTCCATTGTAGGAATCACGCTCCATGTGTGAGTGTGATCCTCTGCTCTGGACTTGCACACGGCGTAATCATGATTTATAATGCTATGTGTCTCTGCTTGACCTTATTTCTACAGAATCATACTGACAGCTTTATATCACTATGATTCTGTGGAAAAAAGGCCATGCAGAGATAGATAGCATTATAAATCATGAAAATGCCGTGCGCTCCTGCAAGTCCAAAGCGGAGGATCACACTCACACACAGAGCGTGATTCCTGCAATGGACTCGCTCGTGTGAAACAGCCCTTAAAAGGGCATTCCAGTTTCAGCAAAGAAATGTTATCTTGTATAAGGAAAAGTTATACAATTTCTCAATATACGTACTGTATCAATTTCTCATGGTTCTCAATATCTTTGCTTAATATAATTCAATGGGAACGTTTGTTATTTACGGGTCCTGGTCATGTGATTTACATACAGGTACATGCCCATCACGTGACAGGACAGATTTTTATCCAGGGGAAGTAAACAAATTGAATGAGAAGGAGCAGAGATCTTAAGAACCATGAGGAATTGATACAGAAAAATGTTGGAAAATGGTATAACTTTTCATTACACAAATAATCTAATGTTCCTTTTTCTGGAACGTCCCTTTTAAAGATTCATTCACACGTCCGTAATGTATTGCGGATCCGCAATACACCCGGCCGGTACCCCCCCATTGAACTGCCTAATCTTGTCCGCAATTGCAGACAAGAATAGGACCGGGGCCGCGCTCCAGAAATGCGGATGCGGAGAGCACATAGTGTTCTCTCCACATCTCTTCCGGCCCCATAGAGAATGAATGGGTCCACACCTGTTCCCGATATTGCGGAACGTATGCGGACCCATTTGTGGACGTTTCAATGGACCCTAAATGTGTTTTACCAAAATTGTCCACGTGCTAAGGTGGGAGAAGAAATTGCATGAATTATGAGTAAAACGCCCTCGAAAAGATAATAGGCATTTTCAAGAAAACAGTTACTTGCCAAGGAGAAGAACAACATGTGCATCACCGGGCCCAGGTGGAAGAAGACTTTTAAGAAAAGAAACATTCGCCATTTTAGCTAAAATGCAGGTTATCTTTTCCTGTTCTTAAATGCAATTGATAATAACAAGTGAGTGATGGAAGTAATGGTTGTGAGAAAAACGGGGCAGGAACATTAGCTGCCAAGCTGCAATCTGAGGAACAGAAACCCAGCAGGCATGAAAGAATCTATCTGAGTAAGGTTAGCAACTAATGATATTTCTGACTATTGTGTTATAAAAGCATGCCGTTTTCAGAGACTCTAAGCTTTTCAATACTTGATCTTTGCAGGGGTAGCAGCTGTCCCCAATTTAATTTTGTGGCAAAAATAGACAACCTAGAAAAATCACTAGGCAGAGTAATGGACGGTAAACCACTTATACAAAACAATAAGAGATGCTACATGAATACAGACCCTTTTAATGTGACAAGACCCAACTGGATGCCCCTTGTTAAAAGTAATAACAATCGTGGACCATAGTACAGAGTACAAAATCAAAGAAGCACAATGCACATGTAGATACATTTGTTTGACCTGATCTCATTGTAATGAAAGGTTTTGCAATAGCAATACGCCAGAAACTATAGAGGAAGTGGAGGCATAAAGGGATAAAAAAAAGTGTACAGAAAGATATGCTGAGACGAATGTTAGGGTACTAAAGGGGTTGTCAGACATTTTCATATTTATGGTCTATTCTCAGGATATGTCATCAATATCAGATTGATGGGGTCCAACTCCAGGGACCCCCACCAATCAGCTGTTTAACCCCTTAAGGACACAGCTTTATTTCAGCTTAAGGACCAGGCCATTTTTTGCTAATCTGACCAGTGTCACTTTATGTGGTGATAACTTTAAAACGCTTTTACTTATCCAGGCCATTCTGAGATAGATTTTTCGTCACATATTCTACTTCATAACACTGGTAAAATAGAGTTAAAAAAATCATTTTTATTTATAAAAAAAATACTAAATTTACTAAAATATGGTAAAAATTAGCAAATTTCCAAGTTTCAATTTCTCTACTTCTATAATACATAGGAATACCTCCAAAAATAGTTATTAGTTTACATTCCCCATATGTCTACTTCATGTTTGGATCATTTAGGGAATGCCATTTTATTTTTTGGGGACGTTACAAGGCTTAGAAGTTTAGATGCAAATCTAATTTCATTTTCAGGTATTCAAAACTGATTTTACAAACATCATTAACAGTTGATGGCAAATGGAGATGAAATTTCAGAATTTCAATTTTTTGCCAAATTTTCAATCTTAATCAATTTTTTCCACTAACAAAGCAAGGGTTAACAGCCAAACAAAACTCTATATTTATTGCCCTGACTCTGCGGTTTAGAGAAACACCCGATATGTGGTCGTACACCACTGTATGGCCCAAAGGGCGTAGAGGGAAAGGAGCGCCGTGTGGTTTTTGGAAGGTAGATTTTGCTGGACTGGTTTATTTACACCATGTCCCATTTGAAGCTCCCTGATGCACCCCTAGAGTAGAAACTCCAAAAACGTGACCCCATTTTGGAAAGTACGGGATAAGGCGGCAGTTTTTTTTTGTACTATTTTAGGGTACATATTATTTTTGGTTGCTCTATATTACACTTTTTGTGAAACAAAGTAACAAAAAATAGAAATTCTGAAATTTCATCTCCATTTGACATTGACTCTTGTGGAACACTTAAAGGGTTAACAAAGTTAGTAAAATCGGTTTTAAATACCTTGAGGGGTGTAGTTTCTTAAATTGGGTCACTTTTTGGAGTTTCTACTCTAGGGATGCATCAGGGGGGCTTCAAAGGGGACATGGTGTCAAAAAACAAGTCCAGCAAAAACTGCCTTCCAAAATCCATATGGCATTCCTTTCCTTCTGCGCCCTGCCGTGTGGCCATACAGCAGTTTACAAACACATATGGGGTGTTTCTGTAAACAAAAGAATCAGGGCAATAAATATTGAGTTTTCTTTGGCTGTTAACCCTTGCTTTGTTACGGGAAAAAATGGATTAAAATGGAAAATTTGCCAAAAAATACCTGTTTTGGCACAGTTTTTTATTTTTTATTATTTACAACGTTCATCTGAGAGATTAGATCATTTTTATAGAGAAGGTTGTTACAGACGCAGGGATACCTAATATGTTTACCTTTTTAAATGTATTTAAGTTTTACATAATAATATCATTTTTGAAACAAAAAAAATGATTTTAGTGTCTCCATAGTCTGAGAGCCATAGTTTTTTTTAATTTTTTGGGCGATTGTCTTAGGGTCTTATTTTTTGTAGGATGGGATGACTGTTTTAATGGTATGATTTTGGGGTGCATATACCTTTTTGATCGCTTGCTATTACACTTTTTGTGATGTAAGGTGACAAAATGATGGCTTTTTTTACACCACTTTTATTTTTTATTTTTACGTTGTTCACCTGACGAGTTAGATCATGTGATATTTTTATAGAGCAGGTTCTTATAGACACGGCAATACCTAATATGTGTACCTTTTTTATTTATTAAGGTTTTACACAATAATATAATTTTTGAAACCAAAAAAAAATTGTTTTAGTGTCTCCATAGTCTGAGAGCCATAGTTTATTTTTTGGGCCATTGTCTCATGTAGGGGCTAATTTTTTGCAGGATGAGGCGACGGTTTTAATGGTACTATTTTGGCGTACATAAGACTTTTTTGATCACTTTTATTAAATTTTTTCCTAAGTAAGGTGGGCAAAATTTCAACCCACTTTTTAGGGACCAGTTCAGCTCTGAAGTCATTTTGTGAGGCTTACATAATAGAAACCACCCAAAAGTGACCCCATTC
The DNA here is from genome assembly GCF_014858855.1 of Bufo gargarizans. Taxonomy (NCBI): domain Eukaryota; kingdom Metazoa; phylum Chordata; class Amphibia; order Anura; family Bufonidae; genus Bufo; species Bufo gargarizans. Next base: position 141,150,034 of record NC_058082.1, on the reverse strand, counting down.
TAGAAACTACACCCCTCAAAGTATTCAATAGGCTTTGTAGACAACCACACCAGATCAACAACATTCAGGTCCGGACCAGGCACACGTCTCTTATCCGCCACACGCTTATATCTCTCACTCATCCTCTTCAGATTACCCTGAATCTTTTGCCAAATAAATGACAAAGACGAGGAAAATCTCTCCTCATCGGGTAAACCAGAAGTCCCCTCTCCAGAGAATGTCCCAAACTGCGGATGAAACCCATATGCACCAAAAAATGGTGACTTATCAGAGGACTCCTGGCAACGGTTATTTAAAGAAAACTCAGCAAGGGACAAAAAAGAATAGCAATCCTTCTGATTCTCTGCCACAAAACAGCGCAGATATGACTCCAGATTCTGATTGACGTGTTTGGTCTGACCATTCGACTGTGGGTGAAAAGCAGAAGAGAACGACAACCGAACCCCCAAGCAAGAACAGAAGGCCTTCCAGAATCTGGAAACAAATTGTGTGCCCCTATCAGAAACGATGTCTGAAGGAATGCCATGCAATTTAACAATATGATCAACAAAAGCTTGCGCCAGCGTCTTAGCATTGGGTAACCCAGGAAAGGGAATGAAATGTGCCATTTTGCTAAAACGGTCCACTACCACCAGAATCACAGTCTTCCCCGAGGAACGAGGCAGGTCCGTAATTAAGTCCATGGACAGATGCGTCCACAGACGGAAAGGAATGGGTAACGGGAGGAGAGAACCCGATGGCCGTGAATGAGGGACCTTGGCACGAGCACAGGTCTGGCAGGCTGCCACAAAACCCTCAACCGTCTTACAAAGAGCCAGCCACCAGAATCTCCGAGCAATGAGATCCACTGTGGCTCTACTCCCCGGGTACCCAGCAAGGACAGTATCGTGGTGCTCCTTAAAAACCTTGTGTCGTAAAGCGAGAGGAACAAACAACCTCCCAAGAGGACAAAGATCAGGAGCCTCTGCCTGGGCTGCCTGAACCTCTGCCTCCAAATCAGGATAAAGAGCAGAGACGACCACCCCTTCAGCCAAAATGGGACCCGGGTCTTCAAAGTTCCCCCCTCCCGTAAAACAATGTGACAGAGCATCCGCCTTCACATTTTTAACCCCAGGGCAGAACATAACAACAAGATTAAGCCTAGAAAAGAACAAAGACCATCTGGTCTGTCTCGGGTTCAGACACTTTGCCGATTCCAAGCCAGATTCTTATGGTCAGTAAACACGGTAATAGGGTGTCTGGCTCCCTCTAACCTATGTCGCCATTCCTCAAAAGCTAATTTGATGGCCAACAACTCTCCTTCTCTCCCACATTGTAATTTCTCTCTGCAGAGGAGAGTTTCCTTGAGAAAAAGGCACAAGATCGCCATTTGGCAGGAGAGGGACCCTGAGATAAGACCGCACCCACACCCACCTCAGAAGCATCCACCTCAACAATAAAAGGTAGAGAGACATCAGGTTGTACCAAAATGGGAGCGGAAGCAAAACTCTCTTTAATGCTAGAAAAGGCTTTAAGCGCATCTACCGACCACGAGGAAAAATCCACCCCCTTTTTAGTCATATCAGTGAGTGGCTTAACAACAGAGGAATAATAAAAAATTAACTTTCTGTAATAATTGGCAAAACCCAAAAACCGCATCAGCACCTTATGATTCTCAGGAAGTTCCCAATCAAGCACAGCGCGGACCTTCTCAGGGTCCATCCGAAAACCAGAAGCGGAGAGAAGAAAATCAAGAAATTGAATCTCCGGAACCGCAAACACACATTTTTCCAGTTTAGCATACAATTTATTCTCCCACAGAATCAGCAAAACCTGACATAGGTGGTCCCGATGAGTCTTGAAATCAGGAGAAAAAATCTAAATGTCGTCTAGATACACCAGTACAAATTTCCCCATTAAATGATAAAAAAAATGCTGTTCACAAAATGTTGGAAGACGGCCGGAGCATTCATCAAACCAAAGCGCATAACCAAATTCTCTAAATGACCCTCAGGGGTATTGAAGGCCGTCTTCAATTTGTCCCCTTCCCTTACCCTGACTAGGTTGTATGCCCCTCTTAAATCCAACTTAGAAAAAACTTTAGCCCCAACAATCTGGTTAAACAGGTCCGGGATCAGAGGAAGCGGATATGGGTCACGAATCGTGATACGGTTCAGCTCCCTGAAATCCAGACAAGGTCTTAAAGAAGCATCTTTTTTCTTAACAAAAAAACAGAGGCAACAGGTGACTTTGAGGGTCGGATGTGTCCCTTTCTCAGGCTCTCAGAGATATAGGTACACATAGTGACTCTTTCAGGTTGGGAGAGATTGTATAGTCGCGATTTTGGCAGTTTGGCGCCTGGGATGAGATTAATAGGGCAGTCGTACTCCCGGTGAGGGGGCAACTCCTGGACACCACTCTTGGAAAACACATCTGAAAATTCAGAGAGAAAAGATGACACAGTCTTGGCAGAAACCTCTGAAAGAGACGCCGTGAGGCAATTCTCTCTGCAAAACTCACTCCTACCATTTATTTGCCTTGCTTGCCAATCAATGGTGGGGTTATGTTTAGTGAGCCAGGGTAGCCCCAACACTAGAAGAGTAGGTAATCCGCTTAAGACGAAACATGACATATCCTCAACATGAGCATCACCCACAGTCAAACGGATATTGTGAACTATGCCCTTTAATGATCTTTGAGAAAGTGGAGTGGAATCGATAGCAAAATCAGGTATATCCTTTTCCAAAGTGCATACCTGTAAACCATGCGTTGTTGCAAATTGATTATCAATGAGATTGACAGCTGCTCCACTAGCTACAAAAATCTCACAATGTTCTTGCTGTCTAGCGCCACCCTGGCAGGTAGGAGAAAACGGGAACTACAAGCAAACGACAAACCTTCAATTTCCGCATCAACCTTGCCAATAGTAGCAAATGGAACGCTTTTAGAGGTGTTTTTTTTTTGTTTTTTTTCGTTTTTATTACCCTCAGAAAACGCCATGAATCTCCTAGAAGGGCAAACATTAGCCAAATGATTTATACCCCCACAACAGAAACAAACCCTCCTCTGAGAGCTGAATCCTCTACTATCAGAGGCAAGCAAACCCAGCTGTATGGCCTCCTCCTCGGTGGGGATTGAGACAGACTGAGGCCCCTGCGCACTGAATGAGACAGCCCCACTGTCCTTGGGCTGAATATGACAGGAAAGAGTAGTCTCCTCTCTCTAAGACGCCTGTCAATACGAACAGCTAGAGACATGGCAGACTCTAACGACGCTGGTCTCTCATGAAAAGCGAATGTATCTTTCAATCTTTCCGAAAGACCATGGCAAAATGGAGCCCTATAAAACCATAAGAGCTCTCCCTGACTTCTATGCACATGCAAGGGTCTGTGAGATAGACAATTGCATGCCCGCGTACCTAATCCTGTGTGACACCTGAAAACCCTATAATAGTGAGGGGACACGATCACCGGCTCCCTGCACTTAATACGGACAGAGTCAGGGTCACTTAGAATCAAGCCAGCAAGGAAACACTATAAAGTAAAAGACTTATCTGAACAAACAGCAGAAGCAGCCTCCAGCAGTGAACAACTCATCCAGGAAGTAGTATAAACCGCAAAGTGAGGCAGTATGGGAGGGATTATAAAGGAAGACTATTAGTCGAAATAAGTGGCACCTGGATCTTCTCACAGAACTGGCGGTGACCAATAGTTTTTATTTTTTTTGGCGTTCACCGTGCGGGGAATGTAACATGACTGTTTTATAGATCAGGTCGTTACGGACACAGTGATATATAACATGTGTAGGGAATTTTTTTTTATTTTTTTTTATCAGGGGTAAATGTGTTTTTTTTAACATTTCTTTTACCCAGGCCCACTTGGTTCTTGAAGATCCAGTGGGTCTGATGTCTGTATAATACAGTACAGTACACTATATAGTGTACTACACTGTATTTCACTCACACTTTGTCTAAACAGATCTCTGCCTTTAGCATATGTTCAGCACCATGGACAGCAGGATTCCTGAGAAGGCATCCTGTTGCCATGGGAACCTACCCCGTCTGCCACAACTGAGCAGACGGGGAAGGGGAGAGAGGGGAGCCTACGGACCGCAGCATGGAAGGGGTTAAAACGGCTGACATCTACACAGATATCAGCCGTTTGAATGAGAGTGTCAGCAATGAGCTGACACTGTGATTCAACCGCTTGGTCATCCTGAGAATAAACGGGGGGCAGGCGGAAGATCGCGCACCCGCCCCCCACACTGCTGCCTGCCTCCCGCCCGCCTCCCACACCGCCCGCAATGCTCCCCCCCCCCCCCCCGCTGTGCCCGCAGGCACAAAAACACAGAGGGATGCAGGGGGGGTTAATTTTGAAATACAGGCACTTTGAGGTTTCTGATCCCTGCGGTCACGGACCGCAGGGATCAGAAACTTGCATAAGCGCTACAAACTGCAGGTCTGAATTTACCTGCGGTTTGTAGCGATCGGCAATGCGGGGCATTGTCACAGGGTACCTGCTGAGTGATTTCAATAGGCACCCTGTTCCGATCACTGCCGGCCATGCAGCAGTGATCAAAACTACACAGGACGTACGGGTACGCCCTGTGTCCTTAAGTACTGGGACATCAGGGCGTACCTGTATGCCCTGTGTCCTTAAGAGGTTAAAGAGGCTGTAGCACTCCTGTGAGTGCTGTGGCCTCCTCACAGCTTACCAAGCACAGTAATGCATAGCGACTGTGCTTGGTATTGCAGCTCAGGCCCATTTACTTGAATGGGACTGAGCTATGCTTAGGCCATGTGACCAATATACAAGACATTACTGGCCTAGGAAGAGGCTACAGCAGTCACTAGAGCGCTGCAGCATCTTCAAACAGCTGGTTGATGGGGTGTCAGGAGCCTGATCCTCGCTGATCTGATATTGATCGTGGCAGAAATAAGATGCTGACTTTGACTGCTGTGCGCTACCTGAAGCGCAAAGTGGAGAAAAGACCCCGTGTGACTGCTGAGGAACTGAAAAAAGATTTGTACAAAAAAGATTTGTAAAAAGATTTGTACAAAAAAGATTTGTAAAAAGATTTGTACAAAAAAGATTTGTAAAAAGATTTGTATTTATTGTCTGAAGTTTCAGCTCAGACAATAAGGCGCACACTGCGTAATGAAGGCCTCCATGCCAGAACTCCCAGACGCACCCCCTTGCTGTCTCCAAAGAATAAGAAGAGTCGACTGCAGTATGCCAAAAGTCATGTGGACAAACCACAAAAGTTTTGGGATAGTGTTCTGTGGACTGATGAAACAAAATTAGAACTGTTTGGGCCCATGGATCAACGCTATGTTTGGAGGAGGAAGAACAAGGCCTATGAAGAAAAGAACACCTTGCCTACTGTGAAGCATGGCGGGGGGTCAATCATGCTTTGGGGCTGTTTTGCTTCTACAGGTACAGGGAAGCTTCTGCGTGTGCAAGGTACCATGAATTCTCTTCAGTACCAGGAGATATTGGATGAAAATGTGATGCAGTCCGTCACAAACCTGAGGCTTGGGAGACGTTGGACCTTTCAACAGGACAATGATCCCAAGCATACCTCCAAGTCCACTAGAGCATGGTTGCAGATTAAAGGCTGGAACATTTTGAAGTGGCCATCGCAGTCACCAGACTTAAATCCGATTGAGAACCTCTGGTGGGACTTAAACAAAGCAGTTTGCCCATGAAGAATGGGCGAAGATACCCGTAGATCGCTGCAAGACACTCGTGTCAAGCTATGCTTCACGTTAAAAAGCTGTTATAACTGGAAAAGTATGTTGTAGTTAAGTACTAAGATTGAATGTCACTTGGGGGTTGAATAAAACTGATAATGATGTGAGCACAGAAAATACATTTTACTTCATTATAAATGTTATGTTATATGTGTCTGACTTACAAGTGCCTCTTTGATTTAATTGTAAACAAGATGACTGAAATGATCAAAATCAATGTCAAACTGGCCAAAACACTCAATTTCAGTGGGGGTTGAATAATTTTGAACACAACTGTACACTCCATGGCAAACATAGCTTTGCTACACAACTGACATACACACACAGCACAGCAGCATAGATCCCATGACAAACATAGCTGTACTATATAATATATGATATGATATGATAAATTGAGTAATAGCTCATATATTGTTGTTTAAGTCCTTACCTGTGCCTGTGCGCGAGCCGGTCTAAAATGAAATGCGGTCTCCGGGTGCAGGCCGTTCCGAGAACAGCCCGATGAAGACCCCCGGCGGCTGTTCTCGGAACTGCCTGCTCCCGGTGACCACAGGGGTGGGGGGCTGACTTGATGTCAATCAGCTTACTGCTATTTAGAACATGAAAATGTTAGCAACCCAGTAGGACCAGGTCTTATAGAGAGGAAAAGGGGATGAGTGACAATTAGAGCATCATGCATTACACTGATGTGTGCAATGCTCTTCTGCGGGCATGTTTATCTAGTCTAGTCAAGAGAACAAGAGAATTCTCATATTATCCCAATTCTACTGATCTACTATTTTACTAACAAATAACATCTTTCCTGAACAAGAGCTTTATCGCTCTGTGCTGACTGCTAAAGAAAGACAATGGCCCTGATTCATCCTAGACTGGCGGCATACGCCTAGTCATAAATTAGGCACAGTCGGCAGTCCGTGCACCTCAACTGAAATCTGATAACTGGAGTAAAACAAGATAAATGTGGCAGGACCAGGGGACCCCCCCTAGAACCATTCATATATTTTTTTTTAATCACTCAGGCCCGCACCGTCAATTGCGCGCGGCCCTGGATCGAAGTGGGGGCGGCGGAGGGGGGGCAGTAGGAGATGAGCGGGGCAGGGGAGGGAGAGGCGGCTCCCTTCCCCATTCTTCTGATAGGCGGCGCAATGACGTCATTATCATTGCGCCGCCTGAGCCGGGCAGCATACAGCGCAGGACAAAGGCCGGAAGAGGCCTGCATTGCATCGCTGACAGCCACATAGAGGTAAGTATTAGTGCTTTTTTTTTTTTATAGATGGCAGTTGCCACAATGTAGGAAGAACCATGGGGGCATCTAGGGACATTTTATAGGGGGCACATTATAGGGGGTTCCTGGTGGAACTAAGGGGGCATTTCTTACTGGCCCATTTGGGGGGGCATCTGGGGGCATTTCTTACTGGCCCATTTTGGAGGGAGGCACTATGGGGGCATTTCTTATTGGCACATTATAGAGGGGCACAATGGGGGCATTTCTTACTGGCCCATTTTGGGGGGGCAGTATGGGGGCATCTTGGGGCATTTCTTAGTGGCCCATTTTTTGGGGGGGCACTATGGGGGCATTTCTCACTGGCCAAATTTTTGGGGGGCACTATGGGGGCATTTCTTACTGGCACATAATGGGGCGAGGAGCACTATGGGGACATCTGGGGGCATTTCTTACTGGCACATTACAAGGGCACTATGGGGGAGAGGAGCACTATGGGGGCATCTGGGCGCTCTAAAGGGGCATTTTTTTACTGGCACATTATGGGGGCACTATGGCATCTGGTGGTACTAAGGGGGCATTTCTTTACTGGCACATTATGGGAGGCACTATGGGGGAGAGTTGCACTATGTGGCATCTGGTGGCACTATAGGGGAATTATTTGGGGGCACTATGGGGGAGAGAAGCACTATGGGGGCATCTGGTGGCTCTAAAGGAGCATTTTTTGCTGGCACATTATAAGGGTCATTATTGCATCTGGTGGCACTAAGGTGGCACTTTTTAAATGGCACATTATGGAAGGCACTATAGGGAAGATTGGCACTATGGGGCATCTGGTGGCACTATAGGAGCATTATTTACTGGCACATTATGGGAGGCACTATGGGGGAGAGCAGCACTATGGGGCATCTGGTGACACTATAGGGACATTATTTACCAGCACATTATGGGGGGCTCTATGCTGTAGAGGAGCACTATGGGGGCATCTGGCGGCACTAGATAGGCATATTATACTGGCACATTATGGGTGGCACTATGGTTGTATGTGGTGGCACTAAGGGGGCATTTCTTTACTGGCACATTATGGGAGGCACTATAGGGGAGAGCAGCACTATGGGGCATCTGGAGGCATCAGTTGGGGGCACTAAGAAGGGGCATTTGTTACTGGCACATTATGGGGGAGTGGAGCACTATAGAGGCATCTGCTGGGGGCACTAAGAAGGGGACATTTTTTTACTGGCATATTATGGGGGGCACTATGGGGAAGGGGGAGAGAAGCACAATGGAGTCATGTGCTGTGGGTACTAAGATGGGGTATTTTATACTGGCACATTATGGGGGGCACTATAGGGAAGGGGGAGAGGTGGCATACATTATGGAGACATTAGCTCAACTGTGGGCACTAAGAGGGGGTATTTCTTGCACTGTCATATTATAAGGAGAATTATTACTACTAGGGGCATTATGGTGAGCTTTATTACTACTGGGGGGCTATGGAGAACGTGATTACTAGTATGGGCACTATGGGAGCATTATTACTACTAAGTGTGCTCTGGCAGATAATTATTTCTATTAGTGGGATTTTGGGGAGCACTATTACTGTGGTGGATTGAACCCTGGCACAGTATCAGCTTAGCATAATAATTTTTGGGGGAAATTATGTTTATACTATTAGTGTCCAGTTATTTTTTCAGAGCACTGCGTGCCAATAATTGTTTAAAGGGGGCAATATCTGTATAGTACTAGTAATTTCAGGGGGACAGTTTGCAGCCAGCCAGTAGCGCAGGGGCAACACGTGAGGTGCACGGTGGACCGATGAGGGGCCAAATTATAACACACAGTTCATCAGTTTACTCACGGTTAGCAGAAAGCCTCCCTGGCAGCACAGTGTTGAGGTGGACAGCACGAAATCCTCTGGGGCACGCTCTGTGGTAGGGAAGCATCAGCCAAGATGGTGGTTGAGGTGCCCTTGATGTTAGGGGTGCTTAGGGTGCTTGTTGCGGCTGAGTCCCTTGATGGTTTTTGTCGTGACGCCAGTACCGTTAATGGTGGTACAACCAGTAATGGTAATAATGAGGCAGACAGTGGTAAGATGCAACTCACAACTTTTACTTTTGGTGACTTTGGTTGCAGCAGTACAAAAATGCAGTCTCAGATGTTGGTGTTGGTTCTGCAAATCCACTGTTTCTAGGCTTTTCGGGTTTTTAGTTTGGAGCAGTGGGTTATTTCCGATATCAGTGCAATTTTGGGTGAGGTTGCCGGAGGCTATGGTATCCTTCACCTGACTATCCCAAAGGTCCTTGATGCCTGACTTGTGGCTTTTATCCTTTGGATGTATATAAGTTATTTTTCCTTGTCCCTCTCTGGACTAAACTTTCATTAGAGCTGAAGTGCTAGATCTGCACTCTTCCACTCTCAGCATCAGTCTACTTACTGATCTCCACACTGACCTGTCTCCACTAATCTGAACTTTTGTCCCAACTAGGCCTGACCAGGTTATATATATTAGACCTGAGCTATATCCCCATCTAGTGGTGGAATGTATAAATTACATCTAATCTGCCTGGTAACAGGGATTTTGCAGATATAATAAATACAAAGTCATACATTACAACATAAAAATGTGAAAAGTGCTTTTAAGCAGTGCCCACACACACGTAGTTGGACGCTGCAAGTTTCTGCAGTATAGTATTGGGGAGCACAGTATTAGGGGTGGCAAGAAAGGGTGTTGTGAAGATGATGGAAAAGTGGAAAATACATAGATTATTCTTACCAGTAATCCGTTTTCCATGAGCCCATGACAGCACCTGTGAGAGATCCTCCCCCATCCGGACAGGAAACAGGAACTTCCCAAATCTTTAAAAGGATCCTCCTCTCTCCATTCCTCAGTTTGTGACAAGATCCATAGGACTGAAATAGTTCTATATACAGTGAAACACTCACTTCAAAAACACACATACAGACGTGGACAAAATTGTTGGTACCCTTTGGTCAATGAAAGAAAAAGTCACAATGGTCACAGAAATAACTTTAATCTGACAAAAGTAATAATAAATTAAAATTCTATAAATGTTAACCAATGAAAGTCAGACATTGTTTTTCAACCATGCTTCAACAGAATTATGTAAAAAAATAAACTCATGAAACAGGCATGGACAAAAATGATGGTACCCCTAACTTAATATTTTGTTGCGCAACCTTTTGAGGCAATCACTGCAATCAAACGCTTCCTGTAACTGTCAATGAGACATCTGCACCTCTCAGCAGGTATTTTGGCCCACTCCTCATGAGCAAACTGCTCCAGTTGTGTCCGGTTTGAAGGGTGCCTTTTCCAGACTGCATGTTTCAGCTCCTTCCAAAGATGCTCAATAGGATTGAGGTCAGGGCTCATAGAAGGCCACTTTAGAATAGTCCAATTTTTTCCTCTTAGCCATTCTTGGGTGTTTTTAGCGGTGTGTTTTGGGTCATTGTCCTGTTGCAAGACCCATGACCTGCGACTGAGACCAAGCTTTCTGACACTGGCTAGTACATTTCTCTCTAGAATTCCTTGATAGTCTTGAGATTTCATTGTACCCTGCACAGATTCAAGACACCCTGTGCCAGACGCAGCAAAGCAGCCCCAGAACATAACAGAGCCTCCTCCATGTTTCACAGTAGGGACAGTGTTCTTTTCTTGATATGCTTCATTTTTTCGTCTGTGAACATACAGCTGATGTGCCTTGGCAAAAACTTCGATTTTTGTCTCATCTGTCCACAGGACATTCTCCCAGAAGCTTTGTGGCTTGTCAACATGTAGTTTGGCATATTCCAGTCTTGCTTTTTTATGATTCGTTTTCAACAATGGTGTCCTCCTTGGTCGTCTCCCATGTAGTCCACTTTGGCTCAAACAACGACGGATGGTGCGATCTGACACTGATGTTCCTTGAGCATGAAGTTCACCTTGAATCTCTTTAGAAGTCTTTCTAGGCTCTTTTGTTACCATTCGGATTATCCGTCTCTTAGATTTGTCATCAATTTTCCTCCTGCGGCCACGTCCAGGGAGGTTGGCTACAGTCCCATGGATCTTAAACTTATGAATAATATGTGCAACTGTACTCACAGGAACATCTAGTTGCTTGGAGATGGTCTTATAGCCTTTACCTTTAACATGCTTGTCTATAATTTTCTTTCTGATCTCTTGAGACAGCTCTTTCCTTTGCTTCCTCTGGTCCATGTCGAGTGTGGTACACACCATATCACCAAACAACACAGTGATTACCTGGAGCCATATATATAGGCCCAATGGCTGATTACAAGGTTGTAGACACCTGTGATGCTAATTAGTGGACACACCTTGAATTAACATGTCCCTTTGGTCACATTATGTTCTGTGTTTTCTAGGGGTACCATCATTTTTGTCCATGCCTGTTTCATGAGTTTATTTTTTTACATAATTCTGTTGAAGCATGGTTGAAAAACAATGTCTGACTTTCATTGGTTAACATTTATAGAATTTTAATTTATTATTACTTTTGTCAGATTAAAGTTATTTCTGTGACCATTGTGACTTTTTCTTTCATTGACCAAAGGGTACCAACAATTTTGTCCACGTCTGTATATGCACTTATATACCTACAGTGCATCCTTCTTAATAAGTTTTAACCCTTGAGACACTGAGCACTTTTGTATTTCACATGAGACCCTTGATGCCTTATTGTTTGAAGTTAAGGGTTATAGATATTTGTATATGATATGACAGGCTGGTTAAAACTGTAAAAAAACAGATGGGCGCACCATAGGGTAATTCTGTGGGTATACAATTATAGGCAGAGAGAACTAGCAAGGCTCACCTTGTGTGGTTGTGCGAATGTAGGCACAACACTAATGTGGGTTTGTCTAACAAGCCTGGACGTCTGGATATGGCGGTCTGCAGCCACGGGACCACGAGGGATCTTCAAATGGAGAAGCCTGGAGCCCCCAAGAAGATGATGAATGCAAGAAAACAAGATACGTCCCACGGCGCAAATTACCGTCAACCAGTCACCAGGATCAAGAAGGAATCTTTTATTGCTGCAATAAAAGATTCCTTCTTGATCCTGGTGACTGGTTGACGGTAATTCGCTCCGTGGGACGTATCTTGTTTTCTGGCATAGATATTTGTATAGGAATCATATCTTGTACTGTATAACACTGATAGTATGAACATTGGAAATATGGGTTTTATATTTTTCATATTTGGCATGTATATGGATGTATCACGAGTATGTACTAGGCACGGATTGTCATGTGATGTTATTGCCTGAAATCATGTGACTTTATTGCTTACATGTGAATTCACTAATTGCACTGTGTGTATATTGATTTGTGGGTATATATACCCAGTAGTAAGCACAGTTGTATAGCTTGACAAAGGCCTCATTGAGTAGGCCGAAACGTTGCTGGGAATAAAGTTTTGGGGTCTTCACCCTGTCACCAAAATCTGGAAGTGCTGCCTCGTTTTTTGGAAAGTGTATATCTATATCTATATACAAAATCTTTATCTGAAGACTCTTTTTTTCTTTTTTTATATATTTATTTAGGGTGGAGAATAATGTAGGTGCTGTCATGGGCTCATGGAAAACGGATTACCGGTAAGTATAATCTATGTATTTCCATTACCCCCCATGACAGCACCTGTGAGAGCCTAAACTAGATGACTCGGGGGAAACCACAGCCTGCAGAACTTTTCTCCAGAAAGTCCTGACTAGTCAAAAGGTCCAGTCTGTAATGCTTATAAAAAAGTATTTGGAGAGCTCCAGGTAGCAGCTCAACAAATTTGGTCAATAGAGGTGCAGCCTCTCTCTGCCCAAGAGGTCACTAAGACTCTTGTGGAGTGTGCTGAAAATCCTGTAGGAACCTGGAGACCCGCATAAGAATACACTAAATATATTGCTCTAACAATCCACCTAGCAATAGAACAACTTGTCACTTTCAGACCTCTATTTGGACCCTGAAATTGAATGAACAACTGGGAAGCATTCCTCCAATCTTGAGATTCTAAATAATGACACACACATCTTCTTACATCAACCGTGTGGAACCTTTCTTCACCTTCATTTTTGAGGTTCTGACAGAAGGAAGGTAAAATGATTTCTTGAGACTATGGAAATCTGAGACTACTTTCAGAAGGAAGGCAGAATCTAATTTAAACACAATTCTGTCATCCAAGATAGAGGTATAAGGAGGTGAAGTAGATAAAGCGGAAATCTTCTCCACCCTTCTAGCCGAAGTGATGTCCACCAAGAAGGCTGTTTTGAATGACAACGTCTTAATATAAATGTAATCTATGGGTTCAAATGGACATTGGGTTCGAGTAGAAAGAACCAAATTGAGATCCCAAGGACACGATTTGGGCATAAGGGTTGGATTCATTCTTTTAATCCAGGGGTGAATCGCAAATCTAACGTCAAACAAGGCACTAAGTACTGAAACCTGAACTTTTGGGGTACTAGATCTTAATCTCTTATTTAGCCCTTCCTGCAGAAAATTTTGGATCAATGGAAAATCTAGAGGTTAGGATAAATCCAAATCTTATCTGGAAAAATTGATAAATTCTTTCCAGATTCTCACATATATATCTGAAGTAATTATTTTTCTGCTAGCTTGAAGCGTATTGATCACCTGCTCTGACAAGTCTCTAGAACTAAGGAATTCCCTTTCGATATCCAGGCTGTTAGGTGTAGTTACACTACCTTTGGATGAATTAGAGGGCCCTGATATAACAAATCCTCCCTCTCTGGCAGCACCCAAGAGTCTGAAAGGGACAGTTTTCCCAACCATCTAAAGCATACTCATTTCGGCCAATAGAGGGCTATCAAAATTACCATTGCTTCCTCCCTCCTGATCTTTTGAGTCACTCTGGGTAAAAGGCCTAGAGGGGAGAATGCATAACATAGATCCTTCCCCCATAGTTGTGACAATGCATCTAACCCCTGGGATTAATCCGCTGGGTTGAGGGGATAAAACCTTTTGCATTTCTTGTTCTCTCTGGAAGCACCAGGTCTACTAAGAGGACCTCCCATAGATGCACTATTTGGTTGAAGACTTCTTCACAAAGGCACCAAATTCCCTGTTTGATCCTGTGCCTGCTTAGGAAGTATGCCTGAATATTTTCTAAACCTTTCAAATGGACTGTTGAAAAAGAAAGAACCTTTCCTTCCAATCAGTGGAAGATCATAAAAGTCAGATTTAATAACCAAGGAAGCTTTGTAACCACCTGTCTGTTGAAATAGGCTATTGATGTCGCACTGTCGAAACATATCTTCAAGTGCCTGATTACTAAAAAGGAAAGGTATTCTCTCAGAGCACAAAATATTGCCCTTAGCTCCCTGTAATTCTGAGACTGTTGACTTTGGGAAAGTGACCAATGGCCTTGGAAAACCCCAAATTTGAGTGTGCTCCCTACCCCTTGGGGCTGGCATCCATTGTTTTTATTATGGGATTGTCTTTTATCCATTCCACCGCTGACCTCAGATTTACTGGACTCCTCCACCAATACAGGGAATTCATCACTGACTTGGGAATCTGAATTTTGTAGCCTAGGGATGACTGATCTCCATTCCAGCATGATTGAATGTGACTGAAGAACCCGGGACCTGAACTGAGCCCATTTCACCACTGGAATAAAAGATGTCATTATTCCTTGCACTGACATGGCTTCTGACCTAGCTACTGATGTAGTGACAATATTAGGTTTAAAGGAGGAAGTGGACATTTCCTAATTTTTCCTAAGATACGTAGGTGTCCGCTCTTTTATGCATTGGGTCCTTTAGGGAACCTAAATTCTCAAACGGTAGGGCTGATTTTTTTTTATTTTTTGCTACAGGGGCATCAACCCGAGGTACATCTTGCCAAGCCGACACTTCCTGATCATTAAATGGGAATTTTCTTTTTACTGATTTTTTTAAAATCAGGTTTGCTCCATTCTCTTTTTATCAATTATTTAACACAGTCCTGTATAGGGAACACTTTCGCCTTCCTCGGTCTCAGGCTATCAAACATTGAATCCTGTCTTGATCTGGATTCTTTTTCTTCTTCTACTTCCATAGTAGACCTTGCCGCCCTTAATAAATGGTCTGTATCTTCTACTTTAAACAATGTCTTCCCAGCAAGCTCTTCAGAGAAATAATCAGAATCCTCTATTAATCCTTCTTCCTCTGAGTCAGACTCTACCATCTGAATTTTTCTCTGCTTAGTGGAGCTAGGTAGAGATTTCTTAAGCTGTTCTACAAAGGAACGAACCTCCACTTTGACCAGATTCTGTAAGTTCTGGAAGAGAGACAGGGATTCTTCCGCTATCACTCTGTCCAAACATGCTTGGCCACAGACTTTGGAGTTAACTTCTTTTTGCAAATCCCACACACACTGCCCTTTGTCATGTGGGTGGATTTTCTTGGGGGCTCCTTAACCTGTATTAACACATAGCCCGCATTAAACTGTATGTAATAAAAAACAATCTCCTACCAGGAGATGGTGGGGCACAACCCCTCTTACCCCCAGGAGTACCATGCCAGATTCTGAATGCTGCTACTGCCGCTCCGTGCGCTGTGCTCCATCCCCTTCTTCCTGCATAATTTCCAGCTGAAAGGGGTTCTTTGGAAGGGGTCCAGTCACTATACAGCAACCTAGCCATGCTGCTGGTGCTCCCTTCCATATCAGGGCTGGCATCTCCTTTTAAAGGCGCCACTACGTTACGATCTTCCTGCCGTACCAGGTGGAATGCGCAGCACATCCATGCACGCTTGCCCACTGTAAATCAGAACGGCCTGCCGGCACACACGCCGCCCGATGTGCATTGGGAGGAAGATTTCCATCCCCCACCGGAACACGCCGGCTGCAGACCTGAAGGAACATGAGGCAGCCACCAGGACTCCCCCATGGCAAGCAAAAGGAGACTAACCGGACTTCACAGCGGTCTAGTGAGTCTTACCCGTCAGGTAATCTCTACTAGATATTATAAAAAACCCTAGAACCCTGAGCCTCGCTAATTAGATCCGGGAAAGATCCACTCCCTGTCCTATGACAGAAACAGGAAGAAACTGAGGAATGGAGAAAGGAGGATCCGTTTAAAGATCTGGGAAGTTTCTGCTTCCTGTCTGGATGGGGGAGGATCTCTCACAGTACTGTCATGGGGCGTAATGGAAACTAATGTCTGTTTGTCAATCTTTGCAGAGACGGGAGATGGCTGAAAAACCATCATGGTGGTCTTGTCTGAATGGAAAGGATGAGGAAAGAGAACGTCTACATAAAAGGTGACATCACTGGATGTTATAGGTATGTGGTGCTGTATAGGAGAGGAAATACTCCGGCTCCTCCCCCTGCCATTTGGAGGATTCAGAGCTGGGCAGCTATAAGCATGGTGGTGGCTGCAAAAGGGGCAGGGGGCTTCGGCATGGCGAGGACGGCCAAGGGGGGGCAGCAGGCCACTAGCAGGTGGTGGATGGTGGGGGAAAACACAGGCCTCGAGCAGGATCCGGGGAGGGAGGAGATTCCTGGCTGTAGCATGCTTTTGTATATTGTCCTTAGGGAGAGAGCACCTTAATCAGTGTGAGGAGACTTATAGGCCATACCCAGACACAGGCCTCTCACCCAGTTAAAGGGGTTGTCCGAGTTATGAAAGAAAATAATATAGCACTGAAAATCATATATATAACTGAGCTAAGCAAGTTTTATGCAAAAAATTTCCCTGGTTCTTTTCTGGCTCTTTGTTTACATGCAATAACAACAATCTCTGCCCCTCCCCCAGCACTGCTAAGGGAGTGGATGCAAGTGCTGCCCTGAGTGACATGTCTGCCTGCTGGGAGACTCTGCAGCATGTTGTATGTGTAGGACTACAAGTCCCAGCTGTATAATGACACTGCTAAGGGAGTGAATACAAGAGCTGCCCTGAGTGCTGGGAGACTCTGCAGCATGTTGTATGTGTAGAACTACATGTCCCACCTGTATAATGACACTGCTAATACACACAGGATCTTCCCCCTACCTTTTTGTGCAATGTTCTCTCTAGTATTCAGCTCCAGTGCTCAGAATTGTCCCTGCTGCAGAGCTGTGCAGCTGAAGGGGTTAAGTATCCTAGCAGAGATTAGACGGCAGTGAGGGGGGGCGTGGCCAGCACAGTGACTTCTCGTTTACAAACATTATCAGCACAGGGAGAGAAGCTGACATCACAGGTCATGTGACCCTCAGTGAAATCTGAGAAACCAGCCACTGGAGATAAAGGGAGTGAATCGGAAAGCTGTTACATTTGCTTAGTTAGGAACATAGAAAGAATAAAAAAATAACTCGGACAACCCCTTTAAGCCAGTACTCTCTGCTCTGCACTGATGAGGGGCAATCACCCCAAAACAGCTGTCTGCAGATGAGGTGCTGGCTTATTTAATATCCAAGTCATGTCTCAAGGCTTATTTTAAAAGCTGAACATTGACTCATAGGATAGCTGCCTTACATCTCAATCTCATCAGTTTCCCTTACCTCACATGACTCCCGGGGGGTGCCGGGGGGGTGCGCCTCTGCGCAAGATCATAGCACGGTGCCTCCGTGCAAGTGCAGTACCAGGGCATGGGTAAGGTAAAATTACAGTGAGCTTTCATTCATGGACGTGCGCATGGACACCGCGCGTGCGCCCAACCACGTGTGCGCTCTCAGGGGTAAGGAGATCTGATGGTCTTTTGTCCTATTAAATCTTCTTACCCTCACACTCGCGGATTGTAAAATCTCCTTACCCTCACTACACAGCGTGCTTCAGATTCATTGCTGGCTGTCTTCAATCTGCGTGTGCGCAGTGTGGTATAAGGGAATCTGACTAGGTAAGGTTTTCTGACAGAACACCGGGCTCCTCCACCTAGACCTACACACCTTAAATATCGTGCAGCTCCTCCTTCACTCCTCTTTGGCTCCTTCAGGACTGGGAGGGAGGAAGTGAAACTGCAATAGCTCCTACCACGAGCTACGTGGGGGAAAGTCTGTGATCAGAACTTGGTGGTGATTCCAGTAACAGGGAGGGAAGAAGAAGAGTTTGAGTACAGTAGCTTTATATCGGGGCCCAGAGTAATGAGTACAGTGTGTCCATGTAGGATGAGGGTGAGACTCTTACCTTCATCCTCAAGAATATAATTTCAGCTGTACAATGTTTGTTGGGAGTGACCTATTATATGTAGGATGGGCTTATAACAATAGGCGGGGTCAAAATGCTTGAGTAGCGCGCTTAGCGTGCCACATTTTTATGTATGGGAGGGGCTTATAATAATGGGCAGGGCCCAAAAATTAGCTTGGGACCCCCCCATGACAAAATTCCTAGGTGCTCCCCTGGGCAGGAACACTGGCTATGCTTCTACCTCACCATGCCTCCTATTCAGGAAAGTGGAGAAGGCAGCGCAGAAACACCATTTGTTAAAAAAAAACGCAGTTTGTGACTTTTTCATTCCAGGAAACAGGACCTAATATGACAAATTAGATCCAATATGTCGCATTTCAATTTTCAATAGTATAGTAATGGTGAAATAAAAAACAAAAACCGCCTATAGGCCTATAATTGTGGAGTAAAAAAAAGTCGCACATTATAGCGAATAGCATGTGTGCACTATAATTTGCCACTTTTTGAGCTTCTCTGCACTTTTCAGAAGTGCAAAGAAACATGAAGCATGGCTTAGCGGAAGCGGCGTGGATTCACGCCGCTGCAGCATTTACTATATCTTTTACCAGAAAGTGTCAGCTTCTGGCGCACAGCAGGGCAGAGATGTGGGCTTATGCCTCTTAACAAAACAGGCGCACCTCATGCCAAGGAAGGGAGATCAAGACTGGCGGATGGATCTGCCAGTCTTGGTATATCTCCCCCACTGAGTTTTTAAAAATATCCCTTTCTGACAAAAGTGTCCCTTTAAACAAAGCTGAAGGACATGCATTATACATAGTTTTGCCATCCACTATCCCAAAATGTATTTTTCCAGTTGTGTTAATAATATTATCTCTACTTTGCATTCGAATTGACCATTACTGAACTGTAATGCTGTAAAGAGTAAATGGGTTAGGACGGCCATGACATGTCTTTCATCTTTAAAATGCCTTTCATTGATCTGTCTTTCAGAAAGGTGCTGTGGGTCATTTATGCACAGAGGTACTAATGTGTTTTTATAGCATTGTTAAGAACACTTTTTTTACAGAATATAAAAACCAATTTTTTTTTTTATTAATCTCATTATTATTTCTGTCTGTATAGGAATGGATACAATCATTTTAAATCTCACAATAAAGAATAAAGAAGGTAAGTAGGCAGTACTGAAATAACCAGGAAATCAGAAGGAGATAAAGCAGACAAGGGCACTTGAAGAGGATAAAGCACTTCAAATATTTCTATCACATTGATAACTTCCGCTATGATGAACAAAATGATAAGGCAGAACAGACCTTTGCACTCTAGATTTAAAGGCTTTGATCTACCATGAGATAAGTGGTTTCAAAATTATCTGCAAAGAGAGAATGAAGCAAATTAGTAAAAGAACATACTTGAACAAGATGCTCATAATCACACTTGGGGTGATCAAACACTTCTGCATAATGGAACTCGTAATTACAAACTGCTATATTCAAGTTTGTCAAATAATTATAAAGAGAACAGAATGTACTGTTATCAGACATTCATTATGATGCACTCTGTAAACATTAAAGTTTTATTTTCATATGGATTTCTCTTATTCAGTGCTGCCTTGCATTTCATTCTAAAATTAGATTTTTGCTTATTTTTTACCCAAACTGCTTAAAATGTTCTAAATTTCTGTACTTTATTTTCTCGTAAAAGTTGCTAGACTCCAGGCATCTGACAGTATAGAGATTTTGGTGAACAGTTCATTGCATACATTTTCATTTATGAGGTTTTCCCAAAGATGGTCTATACTAAGAATAGGTTCTCAATAGGGATGAGCAAATCGACTTCGGATTAAATATCCTAAGTCTATTTGCCTAAAACTTTGTTCTAATACTGTACAGATAAGGAGCTCCGTACAGTATTAGATCGTATTGGCTCCAATGAGCTGAAGTTATTGCTTCGTGAAGTCCCGCGAGACTTCGCGCAATAACTTCATAAATTAATTTGTACTGTAAAAAAACATTTCCCGAACCCCAGTTTCATCGGAAGTCAATTCGCTCATCCCTAGTTCTCAATATCTGTCACGGCTGAGGATGGGGAAAACCCTCAGCCGTGCGATGCCAGAAGATGTTAGTGAATGCTCGGCCAGGACGACAGAATTAGGGAGCAGGTCACCTCCTATCGCGTCCATAATCTGACCCTGACTCCTAACCATATGAGCCAACCCTGATGGTGGGAGGGCTCATACACCGGTACCTATATTCCCTGCTAGCCCTCAGGATTGCCCTGGAACAAGGAGCAGGGTAAGACGACCTGTTCCTCCTAGGCACGGAGGAACAGGAGTCTCACTGGCCAAGCTGCAAGGAAAAGGGGAACACAAACAGACATATGGATATGGCAGGTGAACTACACTAGTTCCAAACCTACCTGCCACAGCCTTGTTGACTGGATACCGTGCACACAAGCTGATGTCCACACCAAACATAAATGGACACAGCACACACACATATACACATAGGAACCCAGATCCATAGCTGCATAAAACATAGAAAGAAAAGCAACATCAACTAAACATCACATATAACATTTATGACCACAAGGGTGGCCCTCACTGGAAGATGGTAAAAGACCAGGAGGGTGACCCCAGCAACATGCCTGGAGTACCCCCCAGACCTCTGCTCTCAACTGAGGCTAAATAGCCCATGTAGCCACACCCACACACAGACACACCCAGTGTTCACACAAAGAGGGAGTTAACCCTTCCTACACCAGGCAAGGGATGGAAGCCACTTAAAGGGGAAAGTGCACACATAACTAAAACCCTGTGACCACCAGACATACAAAAGACACACCTAACAAAGACAGGTTGCCCGGTGCAACCGCATCCACATTGCAGCAAGCTGCCTAGCACCAGCTCAGGCTGCTATAAGGCGACATACAAAATAACAACTTGTTGCCCACGGCAACCACAAGTGAGGCAACATACTAGCGGCCCTCACCTGTGGTTGAACAACCAAACCAAACCGCAGGCAACAGCCTGCGGTTCATGCGCCACGACCATGACCATGGTCGTGACAATATCAGATAGATGGGGGCCGATGTTTGGTACTCTCATTAGTCAGGTGTCTAAAGTCTCGAGTTTTTTAATCGGTGGATGTCTCACCTACATATAATAATTTGCAGGGGCAACTTAAAACATAGATCACAAAATTCGAATTACAAGTGAGATAAAAAGAGATAGAATATCTCATATTAGTCATCGGATGTATGAAAGTTTTGCCCCTGCAAATATGTTTGCAATTGACACAGCTAAGACACGGAAAACATCCCGTGCTCCGCTGTGTCAATGTACTCTGTGTCAAACCAGGGCCAGGGCCAATATCCGCACGCACTAATTTATCTCGTAAATTCCTGGATCTCCTATAGGAAAATAGGGGAGGGGACCTAAATTCAGGCACTTGACTGAGGCAACCTCCTAGAATACCCCAATGTTTGTTAATAATGCAATTAATTGCATGGCTGTGTTCCGTATATTTAGTGATAAAGGGGATCCTGTTGTGAGGACCCTTCTTCTCTCTTCTCAACAGTGTGTTGCTTCTGTCCAAATCTTGGACCTGATCAATTTGGGATTGTAATAATTCAGGGGGATAACCTCTATGTTTGAATTTTTCAACCATGGTCTCCAGTGATTTATCCAATGCCACAGGGTCAGAGACAGTGTGTCGCATCATGTAGCTAAACTTAAGGGCGAACTTGAGGAGGGAAAACGCTCAAAATGGATCCGTGATCTGGAGGATTGAAAAGAGGCTCCATCTACAGATGGCAGTTTGACAATAATATGTCCAATAAAAAAGATAGAAAGAAGACGAAAAATATACAGTCATCAGGAACAGAGCAACCGGCCTCTAGGGAACAGAGGCAGCAATCAGCACAAAAAGGAGGCCATACCAGACGTGGTGGCCGTAGACATTGATGAATCCCCAAAATTGCGCAACAACAAGATCCGTGTACAGGGTGGCAAACCACAGATACAAAAGAGGAAATAACTGTTATTAATTTATCTTCCAAGACACTCACTCCTAAGCAAGTAAGTGTCCTGAATAGGGGATTAACCTTTTGCCCGTCGACCCCACTGAATGTATTTGATTTGGATGTTGATTTATCAGCTTTTTATTCGCAGGATCAAACTTAAAGCTTGGTTTCACGATAAGACGCGAACCAACACCGCCCAACAGAGTGAACTCACATTGGGTAGTCTTGGTCTGCATCTTAAAAGTAGTTTTACTCCTGTGGTTTGTGAGTCTGCCATTGATGCCTTCATAACTGCAGTAAAGTCTGATGTGTCACATTACAAACAATCTTGTGATACTAATGTATTCAAGAGCCCCAATCTCACTCGGTTGGAGATTTAGGCGATTGAACAGTTGAGAAATGACCCCCTCCTTACTGTGAAACCCACGGATAAGGGCGGTGGGATTGTCATTCTAGATACCTCCAAATACATCGCGGAGATTAGACGACAACTTGATGACACTGAAGTTTATCTAGCACTTCAGACTGATCCGAAATTTGATATTGCTAGAGCTATCAAAAAATGTTTGACCAATGCGGTCATAGTTGGCATCATTGACAATGATCTCGCTGAATTTTGCACGGTTAATCATCCGATTACACCGGTACTTTATGTACTCCCAAAAGTACATAAATCATTGGTCGACCCTCCAGGTCGTCCAATTGTATCGGGTTCAGAATCCATTTTTAGTAATATCTCTATCTTTCTGGATGAACATTTACATAACTAAGCATGTGGGGCGGAATCATATATTCAGGACACTACGGATTTCTTATGCAAACTTGAAAATGTTGATCTTGGTGATGCAGACAGTATCATTCTAGCATCATTTGATGTGACATCTTTATATACGTCAATCGACCATGATCTTGGTATCGATGCGGTTAGACGTATGTTAGATTTGTCCTCTTTGACTGTACACACTTGTGATTTTGTGATTGATCTTCTAAATATTATTCTGAGACAGAATTATTTCCTGTTCCAGGATATATTTTATAAACAAATTAGGGGCGTGGCGATGGGGTCAAATGTGGCCCCTACTTACACCAACATATTTATGAGATGTTTTGAGGAAGATGTCGTCCATGTATCCCACCACCGCAGCAAAATTCTGAGGTGGTGGAGATACATCGACGACATCTTCCTCATATGGACCGGTGACTGTTCTGAGTTGTTGGAGTTTCAGGGGTACATCAATAGCATTAACAATGAGTTACAATTTACAATTCAATTTTTGGACACCACTGTTATGTATCAGGAGGGTCGGTTACAGACTAGGTTATTTACTAAACCAACTGACAAAAACACCCTCCTACATTATCAGAGTATCCATCCACGAAATATGGTGAAGCACCTTCCTTTCTCCCAATTCCTCAGGGCTAAAAGGATTGTTTCTGACCCCGAGGCATTGGATAAATCACTAGAGACCATGGTCGAAAAATTCAAACATAGAGGTTATCCCCCTGAATTATTACAATCCCAAATTTATCGGGTCCAAGATTTGGAAGGAAGCGACACACTGTTGAGAAGAGAGAAGAAGGGTCCTAACAGCAGCTCCGATTAGAGACCAGGTCAATGCCACACAGAGTTCTAGCAGCAGACACATCTCTAGAACAATTGTTAAGAGGAGACTGTGTGAATCAGGCCTTCATGGTAGAATATCTGCTAGGAAACCACTGCTAAGGACAGGCAACAAGCAGAAGAGACTTGTTTGGGCACACCTGTGAAGTGAAAACCATTTCAGGTGACTACCTCTTGAAGCTCATCAAGAGAATGCCAAGAGTGTGCAAAGCAGTAATCAAAGCAAAAGGTGGCTACTTTGAAGAACCTAGAATATGACATATTTTCAGTTGTTTCACACTTTTTTGTTATGTATATAATTCCACATGTGTTAATTCATAGTGTTGATGCCTTCAGTGTGAATCTACAATTTTCAGTCATGAAAATAAAGAAAACTCTTTGAATAAGAAGGTGTGTCCAAACTTTTGGTCTGTACTGTATGTATATATATATATATATACATATATATATATATATATATATATATAGATAGATATAGGCTGATGCTCCTATTCAACTCTCTGGTAACAGTCTAGTGCTCCATGATATTTTCTCTAAAGTACTGGAATACAGAACCAGATGCACACAGAGTTCCCAACATACTCTTACTATAAAAAACCTGGATGGCATGGGAATTCTAAAAGGCCAAATTACTTAGCTTTTGAACTCATTTCGCCAAATTGAGGTCAAGATACTTCAAGTTTTCAACAAACCTACTCCACAGAAGTCTCTCCACACACGTCTCAATGACTGGAGTCTGTTAGTTTGGTTTATTCCCTATGGTGTTACCTTCTATATATTACTATAAGGCTGCACATTTAGCTAACTTTACAGAATGCATTTAACAATGGATGAGAACTGTGCTAAAAAAAAAAGGGGGGGTAAAAAACAAGCACATCTGAAAGATATATGAAATTAAACTAGCAAAGAAGATTAATACAATAAATCTAGTGTGAGGCTGACTGCAGGACAAAATGAAATTGCAATGTTATAGAAGAAAGGATTTGTTCGGGCTGAATAAAAAGCAGTAAGCGTGCTGGATATGGGTCCTGTGACAAGCACACTGAAGTCTTGGTGCAATGAATAGCAAATACATGGGGACACTCATGCATACAGATGTTTCCTCTGCTTGTTTGTAGAAAAAAAAACAGCTATTTACATTTTGTGCACCTGAAGAATTTATGTAGATGCTTTTCCCCGGGAATATCTCAAAGCTTGACTGAGGCTCATCTTAGTAATTCTATTTGGTTGGTTTCATACACTTTTAAAAAAATGATTCCAAGTTTTTGTGACATTGTTAACAGTGTTTTTGAGTCATTTTTTTGTTGCAGACAGATATTACTTTAAAGAAGGGGGCAATATAAAATGCATACAATGCATGTTGGTTCTGTGGCATTGTTGTTTTTCTGGGTTAGTAGCCTTCTTCTTAAAGGTTATGCACACCTTAGGGAGCATTTTTTTACGTATTGCATTTGTACTCATTTTCAGCTAAAAATCATTTTTGAATTCATTTTTTTTTTCAATTGCGTTTATTAAAAATGTTGAACCCCTGTCTCTGTGCAGCCTTGAGTTTCTCTAGTAGCAGGATCTAAATTTTCACTCTGTTCTGTCAGTCAGCTCAGCTGACAGCTCCTTATCTCTGAGCCCCTAAATACTCATTATAGCTCAATTCCTATCTTACTGATAATAATGATAATCTTATTGATAATAAGTGTTTATGACCTTTTAGTAATTTATCGATAAGGTTTATATGATGACCGGCACAAAGTGAAAGTACCATTCACACAGGTGTTAATTCTTTGTGACAGAATGGCTTAAATATTTTTAATAAAGACCAATAGAAAAAATGATTTTTACTAGCCCATAATGAGTAAAATGCAATGAAAAAATTTCCCCTGAAGGTGTACATAGCCTTTAATACAACATAATCTAGATATGGCATTTCAGGGCCACTATGACTCCAGGTTTAACTTGGCTTTTTTTTAACAAACATTTTTCTAACTAAAAACATTTGATAAGCAAGCAAATCTAAGGGCCCTTTCACACTTGCGTTGTCCGGATCCGGCGTGTACTCCACTTGCCGGAATTACACGCTGGATCCGGAAAAACGCAAGTGAACTGAAAGCATTTGAAGACGGATCCATCTTCAAAATGCTTTCAGTGTTACTATGGCACCCAGGACGCTATTAATGTCCTGGTTGCCATAGTAGGAGCGGGGAGCGGGGGAGCGGTATACTTACAGTCCGTGTGGCTCCCGGGGCGCTCCAGAATGACGTCAGAGCACCCCGTGCGCATGGATGACGTGTTCCATGTGATCACGTGATCCATGCGCTTGGGGCGCCCTGACGTCACTCTGGAGCGCCCCGGGAGCCGCACGGACGGTAAGTATGCTGCTCCCCCGCTCCCCACTACACTTTACCATGGCTGCCAGGACTTTAGCGTCCCGGCAGCCATGGTAACCACTCTAAAAAAGCTAAACGTCGGATCCAGCAATGCGCCGAAACGACGTTTAGCTTAAGGCCGGATCCGGATCAATGCCTTTCAATGGGCATTCATTCCGGATCCGGCCTTGCGGCAAGTCTTCAGGATTTTTGGCCGGAGCAAAAAGCACAGCATGCTGCGGTATTTTCTCCGGCCAAAAAAACGTTCCGTTCCGGAACTGAAGACATCCTGATGCATCCTGAATGGATTTCTCTCCATTCAGAATGCATTACGATAATCCTGATCAGGATTCTTCCGGCATAGAGCCCCGACGACGGAACTCTATGCCGGATCCGGACAACGCAAGTGTGAAAGGGTCCTAAGGTACTTATTACATTGACCAATGTTCTGGCAGGACTAACGACTGTTGACAATAAATGTATCACTTGCATCAGCACATCACACAAGACAACGCAACGTATACAGTAGATGAATGATTGCTACCGCAGCCGTTTTTCCCTCCGTTCAGTTCTGCTGATTATCAGTAGTACATTGCTATAATCGTGTACCTTTCATTCTGATGCAAGATGCAAATCAGCAGTCACTGATCGGCAGCATATTTATAAGGACAATTATCAGGAATCTTAATTTCTCAATATTTTGTAGCAGTCACAGCTTGGTTTTTCCTGGTACACAGCTCGATATGCCCTAAATAGGAATAGATTTAAAAGATGGCATTCTGGCTTCCTGTAGACATCAGTAGAGGGAGCTTTGGCACTAATGGCGTAAAGTTACACATTGGAATAAACAATAAGGCTCTATGTTACCTCTAGTGGCAACTTTTAACCAATTCAGAACTAGGCAATTTTCCCTCTTTTCTGATCAGGCATATTTTGTGTTTAGTACAAAGTTTTTTATCTTAGCACTTTTTGTATTTTTGATAGCCAGAACATGTAAAAAACAAAACAAAAAAAACACAATAACAAAAACCCTAAGGAAAAGTAATATGTTTAACATTTTAAAACAAAGTGCAACTAAAATACAAGGGGTGTTTAAATATAAGTAGGAATTTATGAGCAACACTTTATTTATAGACTACAGTGAAATAACTTACTATTTTTCTATGCAGTCTTCTACCACTGCAGTACAATTGTACCTGCGCTCAGGAAGCTTCTTATTCCCAGAAGAGTGGAAGTCTTTTGACTGCATGTTGACCCATTCTTGCACAGCGTCAATAACCTCCTCCTTCAAATCAAATTTCTTTCCTCCCAAAATTTAAGATGATCTTTTATTATTTTTTCTACACTCCCAACACTGATTTCAAGTTTTTCAGTGATTCTTTTAGCAGTAATTCTCTTGAAAAATAGCTTTAACATCAGTCTGCTTGTCTTCATTGGTTGAGGTTCTTGACCGGCGAACATGTGATTCATTTTCAACTCTTTTCCGAACACTCTCTGAATGACTTGCACTAACAATACTCTCTAGACTGAGGTACACACATCTCCAAACTGATTTTTAAGTCTTGAATAAACCAGAGATGGAATGACACCTACATCTGTCAAAAAGTCCAAACATTCATGTGTTTGTCCAATGAGTCAGGTGTACTTTTTATAAGAGCAGACAATAAAAATTCCAGATTATGACTGTTTTCCTGTTTAACACCCCTCGCATGTTAATGCTGTCCACAATGGACACTTGATGGTGCTCAAATTCACGTGGATAGAACGAGTTCGCAAACCATTAAAACGTATCCTGCAACGAGAATGTTGGTGGATTTTTTTACTTGATACATCTAGTCCCGGTGGCCTGAATGAACAATTGAATTGTGACTGCTTTATATAGACCCCCTGCCTTTTCCATGATCTAATCCTGTGATCTTGAGGGCCAGAGGTCAGCAATTTATGCCCCATAATATATTTGTGGTGGAAATCTTGAGATACATTCTCACCAGAAACTTCTTTCTCTTTGACAACAAACACTTCCACCAGCTCAGGGGCACAGTGATGGGCAGTTTGTGTACGCCGTCATGTGCAAATTTGCTCCTGGGCTAGTGGGAGGTGACTGTAGTTTATGGTGAGACTTCCCCAGTAGAACTGGAAAATTTTGTCCTTTGGTCCCAATTCATAAATCTGGAGCGGGACTGAGAGGGAGTTTGAGGATCTGGTAGAGAAGCTCAATGTCAAGCAAATTAATCTTCACTTTACCTTGGTGGTTGTGGAGGACAACTTACATTTCCTTGATATCTTAATTTTAAAAGATAATCGAGAGGGACTCGATACCACCATCTACCGGAAACCCACAGCGACAAATTCATTACTCAGGTGGGAGGGTAGTCATCCAACCCCACCGAAGCTTGGGATACCCATTGGACAATATTTGAGGTTGAAACGTAATTGTACTGACCTAGCCGAGTTTAAGCGTCAGACCAAGGATTTGAGGAATAGGTTTCTGGCTCGGGGTTATCCCAATAGAACCTTACGCTCTGCCAGTGGGCTCTTTCACAAACCTGCACGACATTGTTACACCCAACAAGGTACCCTGAACGTAATAAATCTGACAGTATCAGAATAATAGGGACCTATGACGCTGCAGCTAATGAAGTCAGGAGAATTATCAGCCATCACTGGGAGATATTACTAATGGATCCCGATCTCAAGGAGGTGCTTGGCCCCCAACCTGTGATTACCTACAGGAGAGGGAAAAACCTGAGAGACCAAATGGTACACAGTCACTATGTCCCACCAGAGAGGCCCCTAAGTTGGTTGGAAAATCATATTAGGGGCTGTTTTAGATGTGGAGACTGTAGCTTCTACGACTCTATTAAACCTGGCAGAAGCTTTACCAGTACCAGTACTCAGAAGTCATATGATATACATGACTTCATTACATGCCGCTCTATGGGGTGGCTACCTGATCACCTGCCTTTGCGGCTTACAGTACGTAGGCAAGAAAGCAAGAGAACTACGCCGCCGGGTGGGTGAACGGTGTCTTCAGACACAGATGGGTTTATTGATGAAAGTTCTGCGACTGAAAATCAGTTCCATTTATCTGAATAAGGCCTCATGCACACGGCCGTGTTCCGCGGCCGAGAGCGGACCGTGGAAACCCGGCCGGGATTCCTGCTGACAGCATGAGCACACGGCGTCATTGGTTGCTATGATGCCGTGCGCTCATGCTGTCAGCAGGAATCCCGGCCGGGTTTCCACGGTCCGCTCTCGGCCGCGGAACAAGGACGTGTGCATGAGGCCTTACTCAGATAAATGGAACTGATTTTCAGTTGCAGAACTTTCATCAATAAACCCATCTGTGTCTGAAGACACCGTTAGGCTTAAAGGTGCACCACATTTATCAAATGTTGTTTGACAGTTAATAGATTTGGTCCAAATGATGGGAGTGCAGAATCCTGCAAAACTAACTTTACAAATTCCCCTGATAATAAATCAACCAATGACGCCGTGCGCTCATGCTGTCAGCAGGAATCCCGGCCGGGTTTCCACTGTCCATTCTCGGCCGCGGAACACGGCCGCGGAACACGGCCGTGTGCATGAGACCTAAAGTTCAGAAAAATCCACCTGCTTGCTGCCAGAACAACCCCATTCAAATGAATGTAACAGATTTTCAGTTGCATAATTTTCTGCAAGAAAACCGGGCATATGTTCTGACAGCCTCTCTGGTTTCACTTGCTTCTGTGTTGTTGCTGGGTATGACCACACCTCTGGCCATTCCAACTCCCTTATAGAATCCGGCCTCACCCATCATGCTTTGCGGTTGATAGCTCTTTTCTAGTTGTGAAGAGCTGAAGTCTGGTTCTCCTCTGAGTTCCTGCTCATCTGCATACTTTGGAGTTAAGTGTCTTTTCCCTATTTCTTGTTTGTGGTTTTCCCGTACCTTTTGGTTTTAGGCCTGAGGGAGTCTCCTGTTCAAGCTGGGAAGGAACAGGTCATCTCTGGTCCTGACACTATTTCCAGGGTCCTTTAGGGTCAGATAGGGCCCTAGGTTCCAGCGTATGAACATTGCTACCATCAAGGTCTGTTCATACTTATAGTAGTCAGGGCTCGGTTTAGGGATTCACTAGGTGGTGACCTTTTCCTCTTTCCCTAGTTTCCAGTACCTTTTCCCTTCCCTCTTGTAGTCAGTGCAGTGGCATTGCAGGCCGCACCGGGTGACACCAGCAGGGCCAGCAACTTGCACACTTCTCATTTACGAATCCCAGGCATAGTCATCTCAGGAGAGGATGTGTCTGGGATTTGAACCCACGACCTTCTGTATCTTTGTATTTCAGAAAATCTTCTGCTGGGACTCGAACCTACAACCTTCTGTATCAAAGGCAAAGCATTTACCCACGCAGCCATAAGAGCTGCGATGCTTCTGACTGAAAAAATATGAGACTTCTACTGTTATAGCTGGCTAAGTGTACATCATATATAGAGATATAGCAGAATTATGTGTGCTGGGACAGCTGTCATATAGAGATATAGCAGTGCTGGGTGTGTTGTGGCAGCTGTCATGTGTATAGATGAACACTTAGCCAGCTATAACAGTAGAAGTCTCATATTTTTTCAGTCAGAAGCATTGCACTTCTTATGGCTGTGTGGTAAGTGATTTGCCTCTGCTACAGAAGGTCGTGGGTTCGAATCCCAGCAGAAATTTTTCTGAAATACAGGCACTGACTCCATATATAGACATACAGGGCAGGACACAGGAAGAGGCTGCATCGCATCGCTGACAAGTGGTTTTTTTATTTTATTTTTATACCCGACTGTTGCTGCTATGGGGGGAGCGGGAGGCACTTGATACTGGCACATGGGGGTGGGTGGGTTTGGCACTGTGATACTGGCACATGGGGGTGGGGGGGTTGGCACTATGATACTGGCACATGGGGGTGGGGGGTTGGCACTATGATACTGGCACATGGGGGGTTGTCACCTGATGCTGGCACATGGGGGGGAGGGGGGTTGGCACCTGATACTGGCTACTGGCACATGGGGGGTGGCACTATGATACTGGCACATGGGGGAAGGAGAGAGGCACTTGATACTGGCACTTTTTTTGGGGGGGTGGCACTATGATACTGGCACATGTGGGGGTTGGCACTTGATCATGGCACATGGGGGTGGGAAGGAGAGAGGCACTTGATACTGGCACTTTTTTGGGGGGAGATGGCACTATGATACTGGGACATGGGGGAGGAGAGAGGCACTATAATACTGGCACATGGGGGGTTTGGCACTTGATACTGGCACATGGGGGGTGGGAAGGAGAGAGGCACTTGATACTGGCACTTTTTTTGGGGGGGGAGATGGCACTATGATACTGGCACTTTTTTGGGGAGGAGATGGCACTATGATACTGGCACATGGGGGAGGAGAGAGACACTTAATACTGGCACATTGGGAGGGAGATGGCACTATGATACTGGAACATGGGGGGGGGAGGCACTTGATACTGGTACATGGGAGGGTTTGGCACTATGATACTGTCCCATGGTGTGTGGGAAGGAGAGAGGCACTTGATACTGGCACATTGGGGGGGGTGAGATGGCACTATGATACTGGGACAAGTGGGGGGGAGAAGAGAGGCACTTGATACTGGCACATGATGGGGGCATCTATGGGGACACTTACTGGCACATTATTGGGGGGCATTATAGGGGACACTAGGCCGGCAGCCTATCAGAGACCGGACACTGAGGGCATCTACTGGGGCACTATATATGGGGCATTTTATACTGGTACATTATGGGGGGCACTAGCAGGAAGGGGGGAGAGGAGCACTATGGGGAATTTTACTGGGGGCACTATATAGGGGTATTTTATACTGGCACATTATGGGGGCACTATGGGGACATTAGCTCAACTGGGGGGCATTACATGGGGGTATTTTTTGCACTGTCACATTATAATGAGAATTATTTCTACTGGGGGGGGCAATATGGTGGGCTTTATTACTCCCCATTGTATGACCCCCTAGTAGCAGCACCAGCCTCTCCCTGCTCTGCTATCCCTCTGCCCCTTCTCCAAATCCTTATTATGAAATCTTTCTCATTAGGATAAAACACATCATCAGCTCCGCCGAGCCCCCGGCCAAAGTGTTGAAGTGGTGTCCGAGATCCCCAAGGGCCAAGCCAAGCAATTGTAAGTTTTCATGTGGAGTATGTTTGTTATACACATATAACATACACTGTGCCCCACAATATACAGTATAACTCTACACTGTGCCACACAATGTACAGTATACCGCTACACTGTGCCACACAATATACAGTATACCTCTACACTGTGCCCCACAATATACAGTATACCTCTACACAGTGCCACACAATATACAATATACCTCTACACTGTGCCACACAATATACAGTATACCTCTACATTGTGCCCCACAATATACAGTATACCGCTACACTGTGCCCCACAATATACAGTATACCTCTACACTGTGCCACATAATATACAGTATACCTCTACACTGTGCCACACAATATACAGTATACCACTACACTGTGCCACACAATATACAGTATACCGCTACACTGTGTAGTCTGTTCTAAAAGACCAGGCTGACTGCTAGGGGGGGTCTGCTGAGCTAATGGATGCCCCCTATGGCAGTAGCACCACCATAGCCCCCATATATGGCTTGGGGGGGGTGACACCAGCCCTAGCAACGCCACTAAGTCAGTGTGGAGTTATCTACCTATACCGCGCCGTGAAAAGGAGTGAAACTAATTTACATGGCTGAGCATGCTCACTTTCCCACCCCTTTTCAAAACTGGAATGAATGGTATAAAAATGTAAAATGTCACAAAATGTTTGCTCAGATAAGCTCATTATATTGACAGGGGTCCGAGGTCAGGCACCCCTTCCAATAAGCTGTTTCAGGGAGCCGCCATGCTCATCAGATCTCTGGTGAGCACAGCCGGCTCACGGCAGCTTTCCAAGCACAGTGCTGTACATTGTACATCGGCTGTGCTTGTTATTGCAGCTTAGCCCCATTCACTGCAATGGGGCTGAACTGCAACTAGGCTATGTGACCGATGTACTGTCACGTCATATGGCCTAAGCAAAGCCGCCCCTTCTAAGAGCTGACACTCAGGATCCCCGCCGATATGATAATGATGACTTATCCAGAGGATAGGTCCTCAATATAAATTACCAGATAACCCCTTTAACAATAGTTCAGGCAATATGGCTTCCCCCATAATTACGTACAGAAAAAAATAATCTACAATCAGAAAATAAAAGCATAGATGAGAAAAAAGTGGATGTATAACAATATTTGATTTTTATTGGCAGAAAGAAATTGTAGGCAATCAGAAAATGACCTATTGTGTGAATCAAGTTTTTATGTTAACCATATTTTTTAAGATTTTTTTGTGATGTTATTTTTAGTTTTCCATTTCACAATCAATATTTTTTTTTAATCCTAAAATCCTGTTGTTTTTGCACTTGCCAATAAGCGTTATAATAGGTGCCAGTTTTTTGTCTGTACATATCACTTTTCATCATTATTATTAGAGGCAGGAGTACGAATGACAGATAAAACTCCTCAACATTAAAATTACAATGGCAAGGACAAGCATAAGGTTATGCAAACCAAGGAAGGAGCAGGTGTTGCAAAGATCTGCAGATGATCAGATTTTTCAAGCTGTGGCATGTGGGAGGGGCATCAATGCCAGATGGAAAGCCAAGTTGTTTAGCTACATGAAACCTCACACATCTGATCAAGTCACATGGGATGATCGTGTGATAACTCCTGTTTATCATTATGCCAGTTATCGCCACTTTTCACAAACTGAGAGGGACAGAATCCTTAAACTGAGAGGTCTTGGTTTATCACTCGTGGAGATCGCTATGTGTCTAGTGCAAGATGTCAGCACTGTTCATCATTGTGTGTCCCGGTATTTGGGAGAACAACAACAAACTGGAATGACAGCAAGAAGTGCACAGAGGCAAACCTTTGCACAAACAGATCTTCTGATTAGCAGAATGATCTATTCAGTGATCCATTCTGTATGCCAAGTGAAATTAGACATTAGTTTCCAAGCCTAAAGTGTCTATACAAACCAATAGAAGATGTTTGCACAACACTGGGCTATGGGCCAGATGTCCAGCTACAGGTGTTTCATCGACCTCACGCCACATTTGCATATCATAATCATGTGACTACCATGTTACAATTTCGATATTCTTGAGTGTATATAGATAACACATGAATGGATCCACCATTCATAATAGGTGATGGATAGAGTTGAGCGGACACCTGGATGTTCGGGTTCGAGAAGTTTGGCCGAACTTCCCGGAAATGTTCGGGTTCGGGATCCGAACCCGATCCGAACTTCGTCCCAAACCCGAAGTCAATGGGGACCCGAACTTTTCGGCACTAAAAAGGCTGTAAAGCAGCCCAGGAAAGAGCTAGAAGGCTGCAAAAGGCAGCAACATGTAGGTAAATCCCCTGCAAACAAATGTGGATAGGGAAATTAATAAAAATAAAATAAATAAAAATTAACCAATATCAATTGGAGAGAGGTCCCATAGCAGAGAATCAGGCTTCACGTCAGCCACCACTGCAACAGTCCATTGGCATATATTTAGGCCCAGGCACCCAGGCAGAGGAGAGAGGTCCCATAACAGAGAATCTGGCTTCATGTCAGCAGAGAATCAGTCTGCATGTCATAGCAGAGAATCAGGCTTCACGTCACCCAACATTGGAACAGTCCGTTGGCATATATTTAGGCCCAGGCACCCAGGCAGAGGAGAGAGGTCCCGTAACAGAGAATCTGGCTTCATGTCAGCAGAGAATCAGTCTGCATGTCATAGCAGAGAATCAGGCTTCACGTCAGCCACCACTGTAACAGTCCATTGTCATATATTTAGGCCCAGCACCCAGGCAGAGGAGAGAGGTCCCGTAACAGAGAATCTGGCTTCATGTCAGCAGAGAATCAGTCTGCATGTCATAGCAGAGAATTTAGGATTTTCCTAAGTCATGACGTAAAGTCATGATTTTATGAAAGACACGGAGGCGAATATTTGCTTAACTCTTTCTTTACTGAACAATAGCAGCAAAGATAACTGAAGAAAATGACATCAGTGTAACCACGGTAATAACTCCACCCCCATAGCCCCTATATAAGGCGCATCACCACATGGACACTTCCTCTTTCTTTGTGGACTTCAACTGACGAGAACCTGGAATCTTGAACGGTCAACAAACAGCTCTAACCTCGGCTGCGAAGAACAACACTGGATTGCAGTAAGGTGAACACTTGGAAACAGCTGACAGAGGGTGATCAACCTGAAGAGAGAATAAGAGATCATGGTAATATGGTTACTAACAAGCCGAGTATGGGAACCACACCCGGGCTCATTCCCTGCGGAAACAATAAGAGATTAAACAAAAACATATAAGTAACATTCCAAGAAGGTCACGAGACACCCCAGACCAGACGGGCGGGCACAAAACAATGGGAGGGAAATATTCGCCTCCGTGTCTTTCATAAAATCATGACTTTACGTCATGACTTAGGAAAATCCTAAATTTTATTTCAAGACACGGAGGCTCATATTTGCTAGTTTAAAGCTGAGCAATCACTGAGGAAAAAGCGTGAGGAACCGGTCTAAAATAGAATTCCCGAAAAGTAGCAACGCGGGACCAATCCGCCAAACGTAACACATCCTCCAAACGAGCACCAGCCACAGACATAGAGGTAGCCGCTGCCCCGCGCACCGAATGCGCGGTAAAGATGGACGTGTCGATACCAGATAGGGATAGGATCCATTTAACCCAACGGGACAGTGTGACGCTTGAAACCGGAGCAAAGGGGCGGCGGAAGGAAATGAAAAGCTGGGTATCATTCCCAGAGCGAGAAGCCAGAGTGCGAGCCTCATACTCCCTGAGACAAGCCACCGGACACAACTGAAGAGAGGAAGGGAAAGCCGGATAAGCAACGGACTTAATGCCCGTCTTAGTGTGCCGAGAAATATTGAACAAAACTCCCTCCGGTGTAAAATAGCGAGCATCAATATCCAGAGCCCGGACGTCAGAGACGCGTTTACATGAAACCAAACACAAAAGGGTCACTAATTTGGCAGAGAGCTGTCGGAGAGACAACATGGAGTTGGAAGGCCAACTCTCTAGAAATCTGAGAACTGACGCCACGTCCCAGGTGGAAGAAAAGCGAGGTCGTGGAGGCCGCGCTAAACGACAGCCGCGCAACAACCTGCATACTAATGCATGTTGGCCGGCGGGAACACCGTCAAAACCCGAATGCCTGGAAGAAATGGCAGACCGGTACACATTGAGAGTCCGGTAAGCCTTCCCCGCCTCAAACAGAGATGTGAGGAACTGAAGAATGTCCGTCACAGGGGCAAGTACGGGATCCAAGTCCCGAGAATCGCACCAACGACTCCAGACGTCCCATGCAGCGTGATAGGCTCGTCTAGTGCCTGGGGCCCATGCAGACTCCAACAGACGTCTAGTCGCGGCCGAAAAGCTGGAGGTG
Source organism: Bufo gargarizans (assembly GCF_014858855.1). Taxonomy (NCBI): domain Eukaryota; kingdom Metazoa; phylum Chordata; class Amphibia; order Anura; family Bufonidae; genus Bufo; species Bufo gargarizans. Next base: position 141,113,432 of record NC_058082.1, on the reverse strand, counting down.
TCCCAGGAACCCCTGAAATCCGACAGGCGAGAAGATGAAGCGATCCGTCCAGGAGTAGAGGGTGAGGACGGCCGTAAGGGTCGAGCAGGAGGAGGGGGAAAGATGGCAAGAGCCGAGGTTCCTCCGACAGAAGGCAAAGTAGCTGGGGAAACCAAGACTGCGTTCTCCAGTAAGGAACTATCAGAACCAACTGGGCCTGCTGGCGACACACCTGAGCGAGCACTCGTGGGATGAGTGCGAACGGAGGGAAGGCGTAAAGTAGAGACCCGCCCCAGGGCTGGAGGAAAGCATCCACTGCTTCGGCCTCTGGGTCCGGACGCCAGCTGAAGAACCTGGGGAGTTGCGCGTTCAAACGCGACACGAATAAATCGATGGACAACGGGCCCCAGAGAGATACAATATGCTGGAAAACCCCCGAATCCAACTTCCAGTCGCTGGAATCTGAAAGACAACGAGAACTCCAGTCGGCCAACGTGTTGTGTAACCCAGGAAGGTACTCGGCCACCGCTGATAGCCCCCTGGACAGGCAGAACTCCCAAAAATCTTTGGCGAGAGAAGACAGGACCTTGGAGCGCGTCCCACCCAGGCAGTTCACATAACGGACGGCCGAGACATTGTCCATCCGTAAACGAACACACGCCCGAGCCGACCCGTGAGCAAAGCTGCGGATCGCAAAAGATCCCGCTAAGAGCTCGAGAGCGTTGATATGCAGGTGTGATTCGTCCGGGGACCACGCTCCTCCCGTGGACACCCCTTGACAATGGGCCCCCCATCCCATGAGGCTGGCATCCGACTCGATGACAAGGTCGGGACTGGGACCGAAAATGGCTCGGCCATTCCACACAGATAAATTGTGGATCCACCACACCAGTTCGTGCCTGGTCTCCGTGTCTAAGATCAGAGTGTCCGAGAATGAAGCCCCCGCCCTGAGGTGAGCAATTTTGAGCCTCTGAAGGGCTCGATAGTGGAGAGGGGCTGGGAAAATCGCCTGAATGGAAGAAGTTAGAAGACCAATCAGACGAGCCAGTTGACGGAGAGACACCCGCGGGAGGGCGAGAGAATGGCGTATCTCTTTGCGTATCGCCTTGACCTTGGACGCAGGCAGACTGAGCGTTTGACTTCCTGAATCTATGGTAAACCCTAGGAACTCTATGGAAGTGGCCGGTAAAAGGCAAGACTTTTCCAGGTTGAGAATGAACCCCAAGCCCTGAAGAAGGTCTTGGGTCAACTTCAGATGACCAAGTAAAAGGGGCGGATCCTGAGCCATAATCAGGATGTCGTCCAAATAAATGATCAGACGAGTTCCTCTCCCTCTGAGCCAGGCCACTGCCGGCTTCATGAGTTTTGTAAAACACCATGGGGCAGACGACAGACCAAACGGGAGGCAGGTAAAACGCCAGATGCGGTCTCTCCAAAGGAACTGGAGAAGACTTCGGGATGCAGGGGCCACTGGAACTGTGAGATATGCATCCTTTAGATCTAATTTGACGAACCAGTCTCCTGGTTGAAGCATATCCCTTAACAGATGGATGCCCTCCATTTTGAAATGTCTGTAACGAACGAAGACATTCAAGTTCTTTAGGTTTATGACTGGACGGAATTGGCCGCCTTTTTTCTGCACTAGGAAAATACTGCTCAGTATTCCCGTGTGAGGTTCGGGGGATACCTCTATTGCCTCCTTCCGGAGGAGGGAGGAAAGCTCTGCATCTAAGAGTATCTGTATCTGGTTTGAACAAGAAACCCTCGGGATGGGAGGAAGGTTTCTTGGGGCGGACACCAACTCGATGGTGAACCCCTGGACTGTGGAGAGGACCCACTGGTCTGAGGTGATCCTTGACCACGCACGGAAAAAGAAACGGAGCCTTCCCCCAACCTGTAGCGAAATCGGATAAGACAAAGAGAGATGGCTTACCATATGGGCGTCTGGATCCTGGAGCGCCTCGGAATCCTCTGGAATGGAAAGAACCTCCGCGAGACGGGAAGAAGGTTGGCTGATACTTGGGATCCTGAAGGGACTGGCGATAATTAAAGGAGCCTCTGCCCGTGCCTCTGGGCTGGAAATTGGAGCGGCCGGACAGTCGGCCCCTGAGACTGCCGGCCCTGGATGAAAAATGAGACTGGAAAACGCGGCGCATAGAACTTTGCGCCTTATCAAGGGCCGTAAAGGCCCCAACATATTTCCCCAATTCCTTAATAAAGGGATCTCCGAAAAGGAGGCCTTGCGCCTCCTTACCAGACTCAGATAGGGACAGATTTGCTAACTTGGGCTCTATCTTCATCAAGATGGCCTTTCGTCTCTCTATGGCAATGGAGGTGTTTACATTGCCCACTAAACATATAGCCCTTTGGGCCCAGCCGCTAAGATCCTCTGGGTCGACCTGCGTGCCCGCTACTCTAGCGGTCTCGGCTAAATCGAAGATTTTCGCCAGTGGGCCGGTCACATCAAGCAGTTTATCCTGGCAAGCTTTGAGCGCAGAATCAAGCCCCTTGCGTGGGTTGAAACCGGTTTTTGCCAGAAATTGGACCACTTTAGGATCCATGGTAGGGGTTTCGCATATCCTGTTAGGGATCAGGGGACGGGGACATTCCGCGCGCAGCTTGCTGCGAGCCTCCTTGGAAAGAGGCGTGCGGATCCTAGCCTCAAGATACTGGGTAACATGGGTGGCAGGAAGCCACTCAGAGGACCATGGATGGTGTAGTTGGTCAGGGTTAAATAGAGGATCCCCCATGGGGTCTATAACTGCGTCTTTGATGTCTTCAAGCGGCTCAGTAATGACACCCGTTGTCCGAGACGGGTCATCTAAGGCAGTGTCAACTGCAATATCAGCTAACTCGTCCCCTGAGTGAGTAAACCAACTCTCACCTGCCTCCTCAACAGACTCTGTGTCTAAATCCGATACCGAATCCGGGAGAGCCCGGGCGGTTTTCCAAGATCGTACCCTTTCTGCCGGGCGCGGGTTAGCTCTTTTGCGTGACTTATTCACGCATTCAATGGATGGGCCAGAGCCATCATTCAGGAGTGTTCTGGAGGCAGGAGGGGGCATATCAGAAACTGGATGTGCCCTAAGGGCCTGTGATATGGACTGCGTCAGAGAAGCTGACATGGTCCCCATTGCAGCCACAATTGCATCAGAGATAGATTGCTGCAAATGTGTAGCCTGCACTACAGGAGCAGGCGCATCATTAACCCTGTTTAGAGGAGTAGTGGGAGCTACCTGACCTGTGTGTCTGTCCTGGACAGAAGCGGCAGGGGAAGCTGGCACAGAGGACATGATGGGTATGATACTGTAGGAGTGAGTCACCCCAACAGAACCAACAAGGGAACGTAGAAGATGAAATATCGGACTGAATGTGCGGCGCGGGTGAGGCACAGTAGGTAAGGGAAGTACTGAAAGGACAAACCGTGCGGTGCTGAAAGAAGCAGTCGATCAGTACTGGCAGCCGGAGCGTACTAAGGAGAAAAACCCGGGAATCGGAGGGGAGTGGAAAACCTAAGTCTCCACCTCCTAGGAGTGAGGGCCAATGAGCGGACGCCAACGAGATGACGTCCGCAATCTCGCGAGATCTCGGTGTTCAGTATCCACCGAAGTAAAGATGGCGCCCGAGAATCTCGCACCTCGCGAGATTACGATCGCGCGCAGCCCGGGAAGAAGCGGCGAGAAAGGTAAGATCTAGAGGAGAGTGGGGGGGGGGGAAATGGCCGAACGCAGTACAGAATAAAGGAAAAGGTAGAAGCGCTGGGCACAGGCACCGGAGACCAAGCGGCACAAACGAAGGCCTAACGAAAATAAGCAATAACTACAAGGAGGGCCCTGACAGGGGAAAGAACAAAAGAGAGGGGGAGAAGAAGTCCCACAGAGATAAGTGAGATAAAGGGCAGACAAATGAGCCCTAACCCACTAACGGACGCCACAGAAGACGTCCGCAAATCGAGAACCCTATCTTTATAAAGGGTTAACAATAGAAACACAAGGCAATGAAAACTCTACAGATTAAACCATGTACTTATCTGTGAAGCAGCAAAGAAAGAGGAAGTGTCCATGTGGTGATGCGCCTTATATAGGGGCTATGGGGGTGGAGTTATTACCATGGTTACACTGATGTCATTTTCTTCAGTTATCTTTGCTGCTATTGTTCAGTAAAGAAAGAGTTAAGCAAATATTCGCCTCCGTGTCTTGAAATAAAATCAGGCTTCACGTCAGCCACCACTGCAACAGTTCATTGTCATATATTTAGGCCCAGCACCCAGGCAGAGGAGAGAGGTCCCGTAACAGAGAATCTGGCTTCATGTCAGCAGAGAATGAGTCTGCATGTCATAGCAGAGAATCAGGCTTCACGTCAGCCACCACTGTAACAGTCCATTGTCATATATTTAGGCCCAGCACCCAGGCAGAGGAGAGAGGTCCCGTAACAGAGAATCTGGCTTCATGTCAGCAGAGAATCAGTCTGCATGTCATAGCAGAGAATCAGGCTTCACGTCAGCCACCACTGTAACAGTCCATTGTCATATATTTAGGCCCAGCACCCAGGCAGAGGAGAGAGGTCCCGTAACAGAGAATCTGGCTTCATGCCAGCAGAGAATCAGTCTGCATGTCATAGCAGAGAATCAGGCTTCACGTCAGCCACCACTGAAACAGTCCATTGTCATATATTTAGGCCCAGCACCCAGGCAGAGGAGAGAGGTCCCGTAACAGAGAATCTGGCTTCATGTCAGCAGAGAATTAGTCTGCATGTCTTAGCAGAGAATCAGGCTTCACGTCACCCAACATTGGAAAGGTCCATTGGCATATATTTAGGCCCCGGCACCCAGACAGAGGAGAGGTTCATTCAACTTTGGGTAGCCTCGCAATATAATGGTAAAATGAAAATAAAAATAGGATTGAATGAGGAAGTGCCCTGGAGTACAATAATATATGGTTAAGGGGAGGTAGTTAATGTCTAATCTGCACAAGGGATGGACAGGTCCTGTGGGATCCATGCCTGGTTCATTTTTATGAACGTCAGCTTGTCCACATTGGCTGTAGACAGGCGGCTGCGTTTGTCTGTAATGACGCCCCCTGCCGTGCTGAATACACGTTCAGACAAAACGCTGGCCGCCGGGCAGGCCAGCACCTCCAAGGCATAAAAGGCTAGCTCTGGCCACGTGGACAATTTAGAAACCCAGAAGTTGAATGGGGCCGAACCATCAGTCAGTACGTGGAGGGGTGTGCACATGTACTGTTCCACCATGTTAGTGAAATGTTGCCTCCTGCTAACACGTTGCGTATCAGGTGGTGGTGCAGTTAGCTGTGGCGTGTTGACAAAACTTTTCCACATCTCTGCCATGCTAACCCTGCCCTCAGAGGAGCTGGCTGTGACACAGCTGCCTTGGCGACCTCTTGCTCCTCCTCTGCCTTGGCCTTGGGCTTCCACTTGTTCCCCTGTGACATTTGGGAATGCTCTCAGTAGCGCGTCTACCAACGTGCGCTTGTACTCGCGCATCTTCCTATCACACTCCAGTGCAGGAAGTAAGGTGGGCACATTGTCTTTGTACCGTGGATCCAGCAGGGTGGCAACCCAGTAGTCCGCACACGTTAAAATGTGGGCAACTCTGCTGTCGTTGCGCAGGCACTGCAGCATGTAGTCGCTCATGTGTGCCAGGCTGCCCAGGGGTAAGGACAAGCTGTCCTCTGTGGGAGGCGTTTCGTCATCGTCCTGCCTTTCCCCCCAGCCACGCACCAGTGATGGGCCCGAGCTGCGTTGGGTGCCACCCCGCTGTGACCATGCTTCATCCTCATCCTCCTCCACCTCCTCCTCGTCCTCCAGTAGTGGGCCCTGGCTGGCCACATTTGTACCTGGCCTCTGCTGTTGCAAAAAACCTCCCTCTGAGTCACTTTGAAGACACTGGCCTGAAAGTGCTAAAAATGACCCCTCTTCCTCCTCCTCCTGGGCCACCTCCTCTTCCATCATCGCCCTAAGTGTTTTCTCAAGGAGACATAGAAGTGGTATTGTAACGCTGATAACGGCGTCATCGCCACTGGCCATGTTGGTGGAGTACTCGAAACAGCGCAACAGGGCACACAGGTCTCGCATGGAGGCCCAGTCATTGGTGGTGAAGTGGTGCTGTTCCGTAGTGCGACTGACCCGTGCGTGCTGCAACTGAAACTCCACTATGGCCTGCTGCTGCTCGCACAGTCTATCCAGCATGTGCAAGGTGGAGTTCCACCTGGTGGGCACGTCGCATATGAGGCGGTGAGCGGGAAGGCCGAAGTTACGCTGTAGCGCAGACAGGCGAGCAGCGGCAGGATGTGAACGCCGGAAGCGCGAACAGACGGCCCGCACTTTATGCAGCAGCTCTGACATGTCGGGGTAGTTGTGAATGAACTTCTGCACCACCAAATTCAGCACATGCACCAAGCAAGGGATGTGCGTCAAACCGGCTAGTCGCAGAGCTGCAACGAGATTTCGCCCATTATCGCACACCACCAGGCCGGGCTTGAGGCTCACCGGCAGCAACCACTCGTCGGTCTGTTGTTCTATACCCCGCCAAAACTCCTGTGCGGTGTGGGGCCTGTCCCCCAAACATATGAGTTTCAGAATGGCCTGCTGACGTTTACCCCGGGCTGTGCTGAAGTTGGTGGTGAAGGTGTGTGGCTGACTGGATGAGCAGGTGGAAGAAGAGGAGGAGGAAGCTGAGTAGGAGGAGGTAGCAACAGGAGGCAAAGAATCTTGCCCTGCGATCCTTGGCGGCGGAAGAACGTGCGCCAAACAGCTCTCCGCCTGAGGCCCAGCTGCCACTACATTTACCCAGTGTGCAGTTAGGGAGATATAGCGTCCCTGGCCGTGCTTACTGGTCCACGTATCTGTGGTTAGGTGGACCTTGCCACAGATGGCGTTGCGCAGTGCACACTTGATTTTATCGGATACTTGGTTGTGCAGGGAAGGCACGGCTCTCTTGGAGAAGTAGTGTCGGCTAGGAACAACATACTGTGGGACAGCAAGCGACATGAGCTGTTTGAAGCTGTCAGTGTCCACCAGCCTAAATGACAGCATTTCATAGGCCAGTAGTTTAGAAATGCTGGCATTCAGGGCCAGGGATCGAGGGTGGCTAGGTGGGAATTTACGCTTTCTCTCAAATGTTTGTGAGATGGAGAGCTGAACGCTGCCGTGTGACATGGTTGAGATGCTTGGTGATGGAGGTGGTGGTGTTGGTGGTACATCCACTGTTTGCTGGGCGGCAGGTGCCAACGTTCCTCCAGAAGCGGAGGAAGAGGCCGAGGCGGCAGCAGAAGAAGAGGCCGAGGCGGCAGTAGCAGAAGAGGCCGAGGCGGCAGCAGCAGAAGAGGTAGCAGGGGGAGCCTGAGTGACTTCCTTGTTTTTAAGGTGTTTACTCCACTGCAGTTCATGCTTTGCATGCAGGTGCCTGGTCATGCAGGTTGTGCTAAGGTTCAGAACGTTAATGCCTCGCTTCAGGCTCTGATGGCACAGCGTGCAAACCACTCGGGTCTTGTCGTCAGCACATTGTTTGAAGAAGTGCCATGCCAGGGAACTCCTTGAAGCTGCCTTTGGGGTGCTTGGTCCCAGATGGCGGCGGTCAGTAGCAGGCGGAGTCTCTTGGCGGCGGGTGTTCTGCTTTTGCCCACTGCTCCCTCTTTTGCTACGCTGTTAGCTCGGTCTCACCACTGCCTCTTCCTCCGAACTGTGAAAGTCAGTGGCACGACCTTCATTCCATGTGGGGTCTAGGACCTCATCGTCCCCTGCATCGTCTTCCACCCAGTCTTGATCCCTGACCTTCTGTTCAGTCTGCACACTGCAGAAAGATGCAGCAGTTGGCACCTGTGTTTCGTCATCATCAGAGACATGCTGAGGTGGTATTCCCATGTCCTCATCATCAGGAAACATAAGTGGTTGTGCGTCAGTGCATTCTATGTCTTCCACCGCTGGGGAAGGGCTAGGTGGATGCCCTTGGGACTGCTGCATAACTTGCGGCTCAGACAGTTTCCCTGGTATGCATGGGGGTGATGTGACAGACTGATGGGCTTGGTTTTCAGGCGCCATCTGTGTGCTTTCTGCAGAAGACTGGGTGGGAGATAATGTGAACGTGCTGGATCCACTGTCGGCCACCCAATTGACTAATGCCTGTACCTGCTCAGGCCTTACCATCCTTAGAACGGCATTGGGCCCCACCAAATATCGCTGTAAATTATGGCGGCTACTGGGACCTGAGGTAGTTGGTACACTAGGACGTGTGGCTGTGGCAGAATGGCCACGTCCTTTCCCAGCACCAGAGGGTCCACTAACACCACCACAACCATGTCCGCGTCCCTTACTAGATGTTTTCCTCATTGTTACCGTTCACCACAATAAGAAAAATATTATTTGGCCCAATGTATTGAATTCAAATTCAGGCCTTTTTTTTACAGACACCTAACACTATCTGGCTATCTATTTAGGTACCGTATTATACTAATACAGGCACAGCAGTAACGACAGATTTAGCTGCATATACATTTGAGGCCTATTATTTAGGCGCTGGGTGACAGGTATAAGTTTACTGACAGAATTAGACTTGGAAATGCACAGTAGCGTGTGTGTGAAGTTATTCAGAATGACCCTATGTGCACCTTGAATCTTATATACCCTTTTAGGGATAGATTTAAAATAGCTCTGATGCAGCAGAAACCACTAAATTAGGAAATTGCTAAATTGGGAATTGTATTTCAACCCAGAACAAAAACTGTGCTTTGACGGACACTAAATAACTTGACCAGCCACAGCAGTAACGACAGATTTAGCTGGATATAAATTTGAGGCCTAGTATTTAGGCGCTGGGTGACAGGTATACGTTTACTGACAGAATTAGACTTGGAAATGCACAGTAGCGTGTGTGTGAAGTTATTCAGAATGACCCTATGTGCACCTTGAATCTTATATACCCTTTTAGGGATAGATTTAAAATAGCTCTGATACAGCAGAAACCACTAAATTAGGAAATTGCTAAATTGGGAATTGTATTTCAACCCAGAACAAAAACTGTGCTTTGATGGACACTAAATAACTTGACCAGCCACAGCAGTAACGACAGATTTAGCTGGATATAAATTTGAGGCCTAGTATTTAGGCGCTGGGTGACAGGTATACGTTTACTGACAGAATTAGACTTGGAAATGCACAGTAGCGTGTGTGTGAAGTTATTCAGAATGACCCTATGTGCACCTTGAATCTTATATACCCTTTTAGGGATAGATTTAAAATAGCTCTGATACAGCAGAAACCACTAAATTAGGAAATTGCTAAATTGGGAATTGTATTTCAACCCAGAACAAAAAATGTGCTTTGACGCACACTAAATAACTTGACCAGCCACAGCAGTAACGACAGATTTAGCTGGATATAAATTTGAGGCCTATTATTTAGGCGCTGGGTGACAGGTATACGTTTACTGATAGAATTAGACTGGGATATGGCCAAAAAATAACCACACTATTGATGGTTAAATGCACTTGGTGTGACAGCTTGACCAACCACACTATTGAGGGTTAAATGCACTTGGTGACAGGCGCAGCTTGCCCCTGATGTAGTATATGGCCAAAAAATAACCAGACTATTGATGGTTAAATGCACTTGGTGTGACAGCTTGACCCTGATGTAGGATTTAGCAAAAAAACAACCACACCATTGAGGGTTAAATGCACTTGGTGACAGGCTCAGCTTGCCACTGATGTAGTATATGGCCAAAAAATAACCACACTAGTGCTGGTTAAATGACTGATGGGCTTGGTTTTCAGGCGCCATCTGTGTGCTTTCTGCAGAAGACTGGGTGGGAGATAATGTGAACGTGCTGGATCCACTGTCGGCCACCCAATTGACTAATGCCTGTACCTGCTCAGGCCTTACCATCCTTAGAACGGCATTGGGCCCCACCAAATATCGCTGTAAATTATGGCGGCTACTGGGACCTGAGGTAGTTGGTACACTAGGACGTGTGGCTGTGGCAGAACGGCCACGTACTCTCCCAGCACCAGAGGGTCCACTAACACCACCACAACCATGTCCGCGTCCCTTACTAGATGTTTTCCTCATTGTTACCGTTCACCACAATAAGAAAAATATTATTTGGCCCAATGTATTGAATTCAAATTCAGGCCTTTTTTTACAGACACCTAACACTATCTGGCTATCTATTTAGGTACCGTATTACACTAATACAGGCACAGCAGTAACGACAGATTTAGCTGGATATAAATTTGAGGCCTATTATTTAGGCGCTGGGTGACAGGTATAGGTTTACTGACAGAATTAGACTTGGAAATGCACAGTAGCGTGTGTGTGAAGTTATTCAGAATGACGATATGTGCACCGTGAATCTTATATACCCTTTTAGGGATAGATTTAAAATAGCTCTGATACAGCAGAAACCACTAAATTAGGAAATTGCTAAATTGGGAATTGTATTTCAACCCAGAACAAAAACTGTGCTTTGACGGACACTAAATAACTTGACCAGCCACAGCAGTAACGACAGATTTAGCTGGATATAAATTTGAGGCCTAGTATTTAGGCGCTGGGTGACAGTTATACGTTTGCTGACAGAATTAGACTTGGAAATGCACAGTAGCGTGTGTGTGAAGTTATTCAGAATGACCCTATGTGCACCTTGAATCTTATATACCCTTTTAGGGATAGATTTTAAATAGCTCTGATACAGCAGAAACCACTAAATTAGGAAATTGCTAAATTGGGAATTGTATTTCAACCCAGAACAAAAAATGTGCTTTGACGGACACTAAATAACTTGACCAGCCACAGCAGTACAGCAGTAACGACAGATTTAGCTGGATATAAATTTGAGGCCTAGTATTTAGGCGCTGGGTGACAGGTATAGGTTTACTGACAGAATTAGACTTGGAAATCCACAGTAGCGTGTGTGTGAAGCTATTCAGAATGACCCTATGTGCACCTTGAATCTTATATACCCTTTTAGGGATAGATTTAAAATAGCTCTGATACAGCAGAAACCACTAAATTAGGAAATTGCTAAATTGGGAATTGTATTTCAACCCAGAACAAAAAATGTGCTTTGACGGACACTAAATAACTTGACCAGCCACAGCAGTACAGCAGTTACGACAGATTTAGCTGGATATAAATTTGAGGCCTAGTATTTAGGCGCTGGGTGACAGGTATAGGTTTACTGACAGAATTAGACTTGGAAATGCACAGTAGCGTGTGTGTGAAGTTATTCAGAATGACCCTATGTGCACCTTGAATCTTATATACCCTTTTAGGGATAGATTTAAAATAGCTCTGATACAGCAGAAACCACTAAATTAGGAAATTGCTAAATTGGGAATTGTATTTCAACCCAGAACAAAAAATGTGCTTTGACGCACACTAAATAACTTGACCAGCCACAGCAGTAAAGACAGATTTAGCTGGATATAAATTTGAGGCCTATTATTTAGGCACTGGGTGACAGGTATACGTTTACTGACAGAATTAGACTGGGATATGGCCAAAAAATAACCACACTATTGATGGTTAAATGCACTTGGTGTGACAGCTTGACCAACCACACCATTGAGGGTTAAATGCACTTGGTGACAGGCTCAGCTTGCCCCTGATGTAGTATATGGCCAAAAAATAACCAGACTATTGATGGTTAAATGCACTTGGTGTGACAGCTTGACCCTGATGTAGGATTTAGCCAAAAAACAACCACACCATTGAGGGTTAAATGCACTTGGTGACAGGCTCAGCTTGCCCCTGATGTAGTATATGGCCAAAAAATAACCAGACTATTGCTGGTTAAATGCACTTGGTGTGACAGCTTGACCCTGATGTAGGATTTAGCCAAAAAACAACCACACCATTGAGGGTTAAATGCACTTGGTGGCAGCTTGTGCTGGCACACCACAAGACACAAAATGGCCGCCGATCACCCAAGAAAAAAGTGACTGAAAAACGCTCTGGGCAGCCTAAAAACAGTGAGCAATTCAATAGCAGCAGTTCAATCATCCACAGCTGCAGATCGATCTCTGAATGAAGTCTTTTGGAGGAGTTAATCACTGCCTAATCTCGCCCTAACGTCACAGCTGCAACCTCTCCCTATGCTGATCAGAGCAGAGTGACGGGCGGCGCTATGTGACTCCAGCTTAAATAGAGGCTGGGTCACATGGTGCTCTGGCCAATCACAGCCATGCCAATAGTAGGCATGGCTGTGACCGCCTCTTGGGGCAAGTAGTATGACGCTTGTTGATTGGCTGCTTTGCAGCCTTTCAAAAAGCGCGAAGAAAGCGACGAACACCGAACCCGAACCCGGACTTTTACGAAAATGTCCGGGTTCGGGTCCATGTCACGGACACCCCAAAATTCGGTACGAACCCGAACTTTCGGGTTCGCTCATCCCTAGTGATGGACAAAGCTTATCTACTCCCCCTTGTCCTCTGCACAAATCATAGGGCATGCCTAGAAAAATCTCCCATAGTACGGTCCCCTCTAGACTATATATGGCCCATGGTGAATGCTGTAACGCATATGTCTAAATGCTGTTAACATCACAGGGAACACATAACAGGCCCTATAGTCATGTTCAGGAAATAGAACAATAAAAAATACAATCATAAAAAAAACATATTATAAAAAAACATTTTGCTATCTGTTTTTAACTTGAAACAAAAAGAACCTTCTAGGTGACACATTGCCTGTAAGCACCTGCGCTGCCCAGCCATATATCTATACACAGCAGGGGGTCATTAAGCATTGAAGTGTTGCATTGTCTTTTCTTCTTAATTGATTCTGTGTTTTATTGGAGCCCCATCTACTGACCCAATTGTTCTTTGTACAACTGTTCATTAACATGGATCACATTTCTTTAAAGATCCCTGTTCTTGGTTTAAACAGCACAATCATCTGCATGCATAGGCAGATTAAGTCTCTAATCAAAACATCCCCAGTAATCATTAAGCATGACATTAAACAGTGTAAGGCTAATTACACTCCCCTGAAGAATTTCTTTGTGAACATATTGTAAAAGACTGTTGAGAAATCTTGCCCAAAATACAAGACGTTTAAACCAATTTGATCAACTAGCACAAGCTCATTTATTAATACAATGCCAGGCAAAATCTCCTCCTAATTAACAGTAGCTTGGAAGCTTGCTTGCTGTGGATTCTTGCAAAGCCATAAGGGATTAGACCAGGTCACTTGCCCTGTGTATTGCAATGATTTTGAATTCACAGATGACGTTTCTGAAGATTACTTTTTGCTTTGTTATTTCTGTAATAAAATTACCTTATACGAACATATCAGCAAGAACAGAGTTCTACATGTTGGCAAATTATAAGGTGCAGAATAATTTCATCTGAAGTATTCCGTGTTACAAACAAAGCTCATTGTGGATGTCATGGTAACAAAGCATTGTCGAAGATAGGGGAGTGACTATTTTCACTGAAAAGCAGGAGTAATATCAGTATTTTTTTTTTATTAAAGTGGTTATTTCAGTGCATTTTGTATCAAGAACAATAGATTTCTAAAATATAATGATATTTTATAAAACGTTACGTGCCCATTTCATTGATACGGGTGTTGGCAAACAGATAAATCATTTTTCAGATGATCACTGTGGGTTCGGTTTCTCTAACCCCAGGTGGGCATCTGCTATTACTGGGAGAAGCTGCCTCTGGTCTTACATACCTGACATTCAAATAATTTGTCCACTGTGTAATGTATGGTCAGATCAGTTCTCTGTCCTGGCGCATAGAGAGTTGTACTGAGCAGGTTTTACCCCCCCCCCCCCCCATGGACATCCATGCTGTCCAACCCCTTTAATTTTTTGTTTTGTTTTAAAAAGCGCTTATAAATGCTTACAACAAAAGAAGTTATAAATCAGCAAACCCTTACAGCTCCCATGGCAATGCTTCCCTCATTCCCCATTGGTCTTTGTGCACCTAACTCTAGTGATGACTTGTTAACATAAAATGTAACCACGGCAGTCAATCACTGGTCAAAGCAGTGCTTTCCGTAGACATGTCAGCAGCACAGCAAACAACTGGCTATACCGTTATATGTCATGCCGATATGTCATCACTGGAGGCAGGAGTAACAGGGGATTAGCAAGATATTGGAGGTGATATCTTTCTGTGCTAGTCTTGATATCCCCTACACTGCCAGGGGATGCGCCTAATATATGACAAGGTACACTAACCAGTGCTACCTATGACAGCTCAGAGCTGCTGTAGATGTCTGGCTTCATATACGCTAGCAAACTGGCGTAAACAAAGATAAATTAGTTGTGGCTGCTGGTCATGCCCCTTTCCCCGCCCTTGCCACAACCCCTTTTAGAAAAGTGAGGAGGACGGCAGAAAAGTTTAGATGCGACAATTTTTTTTTAAAGTCATTGTTAAAAAGACAATCCTCTGTCTTTAGATTGACAGGCCTAGACTGCACTTGTGTCTAGAACGATGCGTGCGCACAATATCTTCGCTTGTCAAGATGAACCCGAAGATGTTCTGCAAGTGCAGACTAGTGCTGTCAATATAAAGGCAGGGGGCGTGATGAATAGCAGAGAGGCATCATTATGAAAGACCAGGGGCACTACTGGAACGGTGCTCGAACCACATAAGCCCACCTCCTGGTGCTCAAATAGTTCATTTGCGTAATTCTAAAAGTTAAAGGGGTTCTGCATTTTTTTTTTTTTTATAACTCATCAGCATCTGATTGGTGGGGGTCTGACACCCGGGACCCCTGCCGATCAGCTGTTTGAGAAGGCAGGGCAGGGGATCCCTGCTGATCAGCTGTTTGAGAAGGCAGCGCCACTGCCTTGCCATTCAGCTGTTTGAGAAGGCAGCGGCGCTGGCAGTAGCAGGCCCAGTGACGTCACGACTAGTATCAATGGCTTGGGCGGGGCTAAGCTCTGTTCGCTTGACTGGAGCTTAGCCGGGCCCAGGCAAGTCCTACTAGTCGTGACATTACTGGGCCTGCGGTAAACAGCGAGAAGGCCGTGGCGCTACTGCCATCGCCTCTGCCTTCTCAAACAGCTGATTAGCAGGGGTCCTGAGTGTCGGACCCTCGCCGATCAGATGCTGATGATCTATCCAGAGGATAGATCATCAGTTTAAAAAACTGCAGAACGCCTTTTAATTTTTCTCTGACAGACATAAGAAGACAGGTGTTGTTTTAATCAGCTTTCAAGCAAGACCCATAACTCTAGCTGCTACCAATCCCAATATATGAGCAGCTAAAGCAGCCCTTCCACCATTCTTAAAGGAGTTATCCAAGACTATTAAATTCCCCCATATGCCCGGGCCCCTCTCAATAAATATACTTACCTCACTCAGCGGTCCCCACACCGCCACTGCTGCTTCTCCCAGTGTGCCGATTAAAACATCCGGTGTCGGGGGGGGGGGGGAGCCAATGGTGGGGACGAGCCTCCCTAGCCGGCTCGGACTGGCCCACAGGGGTACAGGTGAATCCCCCAGTGGGACCCTGACCAAGGTGGGCTACTAGTCTCCCAACCCCTGCACAAGTGGCACATAACACAGTAGACTTACTGCACTACATACATATATTCAGTGTACAGCACCTCAACCAGCCTATGTTCATATAAAAAACTTGATAGAATTAAAGAAACTCCCCAGTTTATTATTATATACATGATCAGAGCTGAGATGACTTCCAGGCATAGAGGAAAGATAGCCAGTGTCCTCTTATCCCTAGGACCTACTGTCACCACCAGTTCTGTAAGAAGGTCTGTTAGATGTTCTTCTCTACCTGCATGACGTTCTTTGTTTTGGTTTCACTTTGTCATCTCCTTTCCTTCTCCCAGCTGTCACCCATTTACACTGTCTCCCTTTATATTCCCTCCCATACTGCCTCACTTTGCAGTTTATACTTCTTCCTGGATTGTGTTCACTGCTGGAGGCTGCTTCTGCTGATTCCTCAGATAAGTCTGTTTCCTTTATTTGTGTTTCCTTGCTGGCTTGATTCTAGGTGACCCTGACTCTGTCCGTATTAAGTGCAGGGAGCCGGTGGTCGTGCCCCCTCACTATTATAGGGTTTTCAGGGGTCACATAGTATTAGGTACGTGGATATGCAATCGTCTACCATAAAGACCTTTGCATGGGCATAGCAGTCAGGGAGAGCTCTAGGGGTTTTATAGGGCTCACCCATATGCTCCTTAGTTCCAGCTTTCTGCAACACCATCCGTGACACCTACCTTCTTAAAGTTGCTGCTGTGTGAGCTGGTAATATTTGAATGTATCTCTAGGTGGGCCCCCAAAATACATTTTACTGGTGGGCCCTAAACACCCCAGTCCGACACTGCTCTCTAGCATCCCCTCCTGCCATTGGCTGCTGCCCCCCAACACCGGATGTTTTCATCCGTGCGCAGGGAGAAGCAGCAGCGGCGGTGCGGGGATCAGGAGCGGGGAGCCAGGTAAATATATTCAGTGTGGGACCAGCATATGGGGGGAATTTAATAGTCTTGGATAACCCCTTTAAGTTTAGCCAGCTTTGGGCACTTGGGACAGCAAACCCTGCCAAGCCGTGCACTTTGGAGCCGTTTTCTAGTAGAATAAAAGCACTGGACACACAGGTATGTTTCGAATGTGTTGGCAATCTTCTGTGGGGCAGTGCTGTTAGTTATATCGGTGAAAATGACGTGACGAGAATATCACCATGACAATTCTGTGTAATCTGCAGGCAGCATGTCATAGAACAGGAGGAGCTAAGCAGATTGATGTATAGTTTTATGGAAAAGATACAGTAAAATTTGTACTTTATTTAGGCTACTTTACCCCCTAGCATTTTCAATTCCGCTATTGAGATTCGTCATGGGTTCTCAATAGCGGAAGAAAATGCTTCAGTTTTGTCCCCATTCATTGTCAATAGGGACAAAACTGAACGGAACGAAACTGAATGCACCAAAATGCATTCCGTTCCGTTTGGTTGCTTCCCCATCGCGGAAAGAATAACGCAAGCAGCGTTTTTCTGTCCGCGATGTGGTGCGGAGCAAGAAACAATAGAAAACGGATCTGACACACTGACACAATAGAAAACGGATCCGTCCCCCATTGTCTTTCAATGAAGTACATGACGGGTCAGTCATGACTATATAAGACATAATACAACCGGATCCGTTCATGACGGATGCATGGGGTTGTATTATCAGTAACGGAAGCTAATGTGAAAGTAGCCTTATATAAAACTCTGGGCGGTCCTACTTACTGATTAACAGATAACTCTCACTGCTTAGGTCAGGCATGTCCAAACTGCGGCCCACCAGCTGTTCCAAAACTACAACTCCCAGCATGCCTGGATAGCTTACAGCTATTAGAGCATGATGGGAGTTGTAGTTTTGCAACAGCTGGAGGGCCGCAGTTTGGACATGCCTGGCTTAGGTGTCAACTCTCATGCAGAGATACCTGAAAATCAATGAGTTCCAAACATAAAAGGTGGAGGATTTAAAGTGTGCCTGTAGACACCGCTGTCTGTCCTCACTGCAGGAGACAGACTGGAGGAAAGCTCATATACTTTCTACTGAGTCAATCTCCTGCAGTGAGGCGAGAGCATGCTCTTTGTCCCCATTCTAGCAATCGTTGGCGGTCTAAGCACTCAGCACCAATCAAAACCTCTGATATGCTATGATATAGCTAACTACCTGTACACTTTAAATGAATGAACTTACTGACTCTTTTCCCACAAAACTATACATCAATCTGCTCAGCTCTTCCTGCTCTATAACAAGCTGCCTGCAGACTGCTCTGCATTTCATGGTGACAGGTCCTCAATAACAAGTGCTACAGCATTTTCATTAGGGAATAGGGAGATGAATGGGGTTCCCAGCAGTCGTACCCCATGGATCAGCAGGTAATGGTATGTGCTAGTGATTATGGGATCTAATAGGATCACTGTTGTGTGATTAATGACAGAAATATAATCCACTTTTCATTTTTGATACAATGATTAATGTTGAACAGTAATGGCCACTTTCACACAGTTAGTATTTGGTCAGTGCTTTGTATCAGTATTTGAGGCGCATACCTCCTCATAAATTAGGCGCATTCTCCAGCAGTCCATGCGCCTAAACATAAATCTGTGACAGCTCAGAGCTGCTGTACATTTCTGGCTTCATTTGTGTAAGAAAACTGGAGTAAATGAAGATAAATTTGTCGGGCCGGCTGGCCACGCCCCCTTTAGCGGTAGTGGCAAGGGCAGCATAAAACCTAGAGATGTGAAACACATAGTTTGCGACTTTTAAATGCCACTTTTCAGACACAAGAGAGATGATAAATCTCCCCCTTTGTCTACCTGCATACCAACTCTATTCCCAGGCATTGGATTCAGCCAGTTCCCGACGGGTCTCTTGATCCAGTTGTTAAAATTACAGCTGGATCGGAGAACCGTGTTACCAGCTGAGTCCCGATCCGGTGCTCTGGCAGCGGTGGCAGGGCAGCTGGAGATGAGCGCTTCCATTGTGGAAGCGCTCATCTCTATATTCATCTGTATCGCCGTCCTCAGGACAGCAATACAGATGAATGCTGCAGCAGGCCAAGAGAAAGGAATCTCCCTTCCCTGTCCCTCTGATAGGCTGCAGGCACTAGGTGGCATTGCGTCCGCCTGGGCCGGGCTTTGTACTGCGCAGGACACAGGCCAGAAGAGGCCTGCATCGCATTGCTGCCAGGGTGTAGGTAAGTATTTACACTGGCACATCATGGGGGTCACTATGGGGGCATCTACTGGGGGAATTTGTACTGGCACATCATGGGGGACTATGGGGCATCTACTGGGGGCATTTACACTGGCACATCATGGGGGACACTATGGGGGCACCTACTGGGGTCATTTATAGTGGCACTTCATGGGGGCCACTATAGGGGCATCTCATGCTGGCAAATTATGGGGCACTATGGGGGCATATTATATAGGCACATTATGGGGGCACTTTGGGGAAGGGGGAGGAGCACTATGGGGCAACTACTTGGGGCACTATATAGGGGAATTTTATACTGCAACATTATGAGGGCGCTAAGGGGAAATTAGCTCAACTGGGGGCATTAAGAGGGGGATTTTTTTTGCATTGGCACACAGAACAGGAGCATTTTTGTACCAATGCACATTTTTAGGGGGCATTTTTTGCCCTGACGCACATTATAAGGCAGAGACAGGGGAAGAAAAAAAGAGGGTTAGTCCAGTGGTGTATCTTGGTTTTGTGCTGCCCTAGGCGAGACTAAACTCGGGCACCCCCCCCCATATATAAATTTGACCCACCCCTTCTCCCCCATCTAACCACTCAACGGGTCCCAACCACCTTACCCCATAAAACAACTAAGTAATAGATTTTTTGTGAATTACTGTAATTTAAGTACTTACAGTTTTTGAAGACAGCAGGCTCAGGGATCAGTGCATTGGTGGCCGGGGCCTGGCCTCAGTGTTCATGGTGACCGTGTGCAGGATCCGTTCTGCACTTGGAGGGATAAGGCTCACCCTAGCGTTGCCAGCCCGTGACTCCACCTCCGTGTGATATCGCAAAAGGACGCAAAAGGCAGGGGAGGTCGGGAGGAAGTCAGGAGGAGGAGGAAGTACGGTAAGTATTTCAACTCCTTCACTTTGTGGCGCCGGCGATGCCGCTCGCATAGTGAAGGATCGGATCGGACAAGGGGCAAAAAAAATATTTAGCATATTGTGTAACTATCACTAAGCAAACAAGGCATTTTGCCGCCCCATTGGCAAGTGCCGCCCTAGGCAAATGCCTTGTTTGCCTTGTGATAGATACACCCCTGGGTTAGTCACTGGGCCTTCAAAACGATGGTCCAGGGGTAACTTCGCAGGGCGCCAGAGGTAGGGCAGACTGAGTGTAGTAAGATTGTGTCTTGTCTATTTGGAAGTGAAAATAAATAAAAAAATAATAAAATTATATATCTTAGAAATATATATGTAGGTCAAATGACAATGGTAGAACAGAGAGGGGCCGGCTGCCAATGGTCTAGACCCACCCTGATCCCTCAAGGTGGGTGATTGGAAAGAAAACAGTGGGGTTGTGCAGAGGCGCAAAATAAGGACCACAGAGGGGCGCCAGTATCCCTAATGTCTAGGGTTATGATGGTGTAAAACACAAAGGTAGAGGCTTATGTTTTTTAGGTGATGTGCGTACACTCACCGGATATTGTAGTCGGTTGATATACAATAGGTTATTAGTAGTTAAAATAAAATCACAGTAGCGATAATAGACAAAATATACAATCAAGGTATAAAATCCCAAATTTTTTGTTATAAAATCAATTTTTTTTTTGTTATAAAATCAAAATTTTTGTGACTCACTTCACCCAGGAGGGTAATGTGGGATAAAGCTCAAGACACCCACATGACACCTCCTGCGCCTGGATCGCCAGTAGAGTCTCAGAAACGAACAGTGATCACTCTGGAGTCCTTGTTCTTTCTTTCAGTCTTTTATTTCAAAGCCAGGGTGGGGGAGTGAGGAGCTTGACGCGTTTCGGGGCCTCTTAGTGGGTCCCCTTCATCAGGAGCATAGATAATCCGAACATGGTACAATGGGGTTTAAATAACAATGAAGGAGCACAAAAGACCGCCAAAACGACTTGTAAATCCGTCACTTCCGGTGTCTCCATGCGCATTATAAGGGGTATTCTTTGTATTGGTGCTCATTTTAAATGGCCCGTCCCCCCCACAGTAATAGTGGTCCCCAAAGTCCCACTGGTAGTAATAATTCTCTGCCAGAGTGCACTTAGTAGTAAAATTGCCCCTACAGTGCCCCAACAATAATGTCCCCACTGTGCCCCAGAAGTAATAATGCTCCCATAGTGCCCATAATAGTAATCAAGTTCCCTATAGTATCCCAGTAGAAATTGGGGGGGGGGGGGGGGCATTATGTTTACACTATGTGTCAGGGGCACTATTTGCTGGGTGGAGTTATTTTAGGGCAGTTTGTGGCAATAATTATTGAAGGGCACTCTCTTTGTGGTACTCGTGTTATCAGGCGGTTTATCTGCTTCTGCAGTATAGTATTGGGGAGCATGGTGTGCACAGTATTGGAGGTGGCAGGATGAGTTGTTTAGAAGGTAGGAGGATGATGGAAAAGTAGGAACCTAAGATGTCTTTTTGTCAAACTGCAGAGACGAGAACGTCTCCGTCAGAGGAGAAGTGACTGGATGTGAGATGTATGTAGAGCTGTATTCTGTATGTTTGATAGCAATGAATATAATGTGCATGCAAATATGTCTTTAGTGCTAGGTACAAATGTGTATAAAATATATATAGTGTAGGCAAATCTATAAGTGTAGCCTATGTGTAATTTATATACTGTATGGTGTAACTTATATGGGTGTATATTGTATATGTGATTATGTGAGTGTAGAGTCTATATAGTCTGTTTAGATACAGTTATGCTCATAAGTTTACATACCCTTGCAGAATTTATGATTTCTTAACTATTGTTCAGAGAATATGAATAATAACACAAAAACTTTTCTTTCACTCATGGTTAGTGGTTGGCTGAAGCCATTTATTCCGAAACAACTCTGTTTACTCTTTTTAAGTCATAATCACAACACAAACTACCCAAATGACCCTGATCAAAAGTTTACATACCCTGGTGATTTGGCCTGATAACATGCACACAACTTGACACAAAAGGGTTACAATGGCTATTAAAGGTAACCATCTTCACCTGTGATCTGTTTGCTTGTAATTAGTGGGTGTGTATAAAAGGTCAATGACTTTCTTGACTCCTGACAGACCCTTCCATCTTTTATCCAGTGCTGCACTGATGTTGTTTGGATTCTAAATCATGGGGAAATGCCAATCAGCAGTGTTCAAACTCTAATTAAGAAGTGGAAAAGTAGGGGTTCTGTTGAAACCAAACCACGGTCAGGTAGATCAACTAAACTTTCAGCCACAACTGCCATAAAAATGATTCAGGATGCAAGGAAAAACCCACAAATAACTTCAGGTGAAATATAGGACTCTGAAAGAATGTGGTGTGGCTCTTTCAAGATGCACAATAAGGAGGCACTTGAAGAAAGATGGGCTGCATGGTCGTAGTAATGGCCAGTAGAAAGCCATTACTACGCAAATGCCACAAAGTATCCTGCTAACAATATGCCAAACAGCGCAGAGACAAGCCTCAAACCTTCTGGCACAAAGTCATAAACGCTACATTTGGAGATGAGTCAACGAGTCCTATGATGAAAGGTACAACACTCCTACTGTGAAACATGGTGGTGGATTTCTGATGTATTGGGGATGTGTGAGCTACAAAGGCACAGGAAATTTGGTCAGAATTGATGGCAATATGAATGCAGTAATGTATCAACAAATATTGGAGGAGAATTTGCACTTATCATCTCGGAAGCTGCGCATGGAAAGTACTTGGACATTCCAACATGACAATGATCCAAAACACAAGGCCAGTCGACCTGTCATTCGCTACAGCAAAATAAAGTGAAGGTTCTGGAGTGGCCATCTCAGTCTCAAGACCTCAATATCATTAAGCCACTCTGGGGAGACCTCAAACGTGCAGTTCATACAAGACGGCTCAAGAATTTAGGCGGACGGGAGGCTTTTTGCCAGGAAGAATGGGCAGCTTTACCATCTGAGAAGATAAAGAGCCTCATCCACAACTTCAAGCTGTCATTGAAGTTAAAGGGGGCAATACACGATATTAAGAACTGGGGTATGTAAACTTTCAATCAGGGTCATTTGGGTAGTTTGTGTTGTGATTATTATTTAAAAAGAGTAAACACAGTTATTTGACAATAAATGGCTTCAGCCAACCACTAATCATGAGTAAAAGAAAAGTTTTTGTGTTATTATTCATATTCTCTGAACAATAGTTAAGAAATCATAAATTCCTCAAGGGTATGTAAATGTATGAGCACAATTGGTATGCATACCTCCCAAACATCTCAGCTTTGGCATAACTACTGTGTGCACAATGGAGACTAGGCAGGGTCGGGACATGTACAGATAGACATTGGGTAGAGTTAGAGATGTGAGCAATTTAAAAAAATAATATTTTGGCTCCTTAGGCTTTTTAAAAGTTGTGTAGTGTATATATGGTGTATTTATGTGTATGTGTGTTGCATATATATGGTGTATGTATATATAAACATGTGTCGTAACACCGCGTCTTCGCCGTTGAGTAGGAAACCGGTTGTTAAAAATTTGATCCCACCCCTGTCTATACCAACTATTAGTTTGTGTACTTTAAGACCTACCTCCATTTTAAGCATTTTGGAAAAAAGGAAGAAACCCTATTTACGCTGAATTGTTCTAAAATAGCACCAATTTGCGTCACTCTTGAAAGAAAATCTGGGCCATAGTATTCTTCTTTAGTGAAAACAGTCAGGTGCAATTTTCTACATAAAGGTGTGATAGCAGTGTTTTCTACAACATACAGGTGAAAGTCGAAAAATTTTAATATCATGCAAAAGTTCATTTATTTCAGTCATGCAACTTAAAAGGTGAAAATTATAGAAAAAAGTCCCAATCCCTATGACAAAACTTTCCGCAGCGGTTCCCAATTGTACAGTGGGTAAAGATCACAGTTCAGACCATGCCTTTTTGAGGTTTGACCTCCTGAATAGGGAACGCGCGGTCCCTCAAAAACGCATAACTTAAAAGGTGAAACTAATAAATGAGATAGACTCATTACATGCAAAGCGAGATATTTCAAGGCTTTATTTGTTATAATTTGGATAATTATGGTTTACAGCTTATGAAAACCCCAAATTCACAATCTGAGAAAATTAGAATATTACATATAATCAATTAAAAAAGGATGTTAAATAGAAAAATGTAGGACCTCTGAAAAGTATAGTCATGCATATGTACTCAGTACTTGGTTTGCACCCCTTTTGCATCAATTACTGAATCAATGCGGCGTGGCATGGATGCTATCAGCCTATGGCACTGCTGAGGTGTTATGGAAGACCAGGATGCTTCAATAGCGGCCTTCAGCTCTTCTGCATTGTTCGGTCTCATGTCTCTCATTCTCTATGGGGTTCAGGTCAGACGAGTTTGCTGGCCACTGAAGCACAGTAATCCCATGGTCACTGAACCTGGTTTTGGTAATTTTGGCAGTGTGGGCAGGTGCTGTCCTGCTGGAAAATGAAGTCACCATCTCCATAAAGCTTGTCTGCGGAAGGAAGCATGAAGTGCTCGAAAATCTCCTGGTAGACGGCTGCGTTGACTCTGGACTTAATGAAGCACAGTGGACCAACACCAGCAGATGTCATGGCTCTCCAAATCAACACCGACTGTGGAAACTTCACACTGGACTTCAAGCATCTTGCATTGTGTGCCCCTCCATTCTCCCTCCAGACTCTGGGTCCTTGGTTTTCAAATGAGCTGCAAAAGTTGCTCTTATCAGAAAAGAGGACTTTGGACCACTGAGCAACAGACCAGTTGTTTTTTTTCTTTAGCCCAGGTAAGACGCTTCTGACATTGTTTGTTGTTCAAAAGAGGCTTGACAAGAGGAATACGACATTTGAAGCCCATGTCTAGGATCCGTCTGTGTGGTGGCTCTTGATGCACTAACTCCAGCCTCAGTCCACTCCTTGTGAAAGTCCCCAACACTTTTGAATGGCCTTTTCCTGACAATCCTCCCCAGGCTGCTGTCATCCCTGCTGCTTGTGCACCTTTTTCTTCCACACTTGTACCTTCCACATAACTTTCTATTAATGTGTTTTGATACAGCACTTTGGGAACATCCAACTTCTTTTGCAATTACCTGTTGAGGCTTTCCCTCCTTATGGAGGACGTCAATAATGGTTTTCTGCACAACTGTCAGGTCAGCAGTCTTTCAAATGATTGTGATTCCTACTGAACCAGACTGAGAGACAATGGCTCAGGAACCCTTTGCAGGAATTATGGATTCATTAGCTGACTAGAGTGTGACACTTTAATCTGCAATATTGAACCTTTTCACAATATTCTAATTTTTCGAGTTTCACCTGTACTTTCAAATCCTTTAAATACATGTTACGTATTAAAAATCATTGCGCTCTAATTCTAGGTGTCTGAAGTTGCTATAGAAACTTCAGTTTGACTTCCTGAGCATTTATTCCGCTCAGTTAATAGCAAACTGTAAAACAAAACCCCTAATGTAATATTCTAATCATCTAATATAAGCCTTAAGGCTGTATCACACGCTCGTTAGCGATCATCTGGTAGTGTAATACTGTCGCCGATTGCCCAATGAACAAGCAAAAGCTTACAAATCACTGTTTGCTGGCGGCAAGTCACGCTGTCTAATTATAATCTGCCGCCAGGGAACAACTAGACAGCATGGGGATGAGCGATGGCAGAGCGATTGCTTCTCCCAATGCTGCAGAGGAGATCGCTGCATGTAATAGCAGTGGTCTCCTCCACTAGCTAGCGGTTGCTCAATAGGCCTGTGTAATACAGGCTTAACTCTGTGACCCATGCAGAGGTCTCTATACTGGGAGGGAGTAGAGATGTGCCGTCACCTATTGTGAATGGTGCATCCTTTGTTATCTATATAGAGGTAATATCTTTCATTGTAATCCTGCCGGTGGTGATAATGAGATACTGCTGAGAAGTGATCTGTACAGAACAGCAAGTCTGTAATATTAGGATTTAAAAAAAATTATAGATAGTGACATGGAAAATAAAAAAAAGTTTAAAATTTAAGATGAATTAAAAAAATAGGTAAATTTCTAATGAGACATTTTCTTCAATATCCATTTTTAAAATCTCTCATTGCTGTTTGCAAATGGAATTACTTTTACTTACATTCAGAGGCTGAAAAACACCTACAGACCTGTCTCAACTGAGGGATTGCTACATTGTATCCATTCTCTCTGCAAACTAGATACATTAGCTGCAGACATGTGTGCAGAGGGTTTGTAACAATGCATCTGTATAGATAAGAACTACAGGGTGGCGTCTCCAGTAATAGTATGAACAAGTCACAAAAGATTCTGAAAGTGGTCCCCATTCACATCTATGCATCTTTAGGCACATCGGATTATGTTGGATGATACTGCTTGCAGCTCTTCAACGGTGATGCAGCAGAAGAAAAAATGTTCTGCTTTTTCCCAAGAAGATGGGGCACCATGCCGCACCTCACGGAAGTCACTGGCACAGGTTCTTGAGCTGTTTATGGAGGAGCGAACTGTGACCAAGGGGTTATGGCCACCACGTTCCCCAGACTTGTCCACATGGCATTTTTATCTATGGGGAAATTTTATACAGAAAGTGTCCGCTAACAATCCATATATCCTGGATGATCTCAAGGAAAACATCACAATCACTATCCACAGCATCACCAGCAGTATCAGCCAACATAATCCGACCTGCCCAAAGATGGATAGATGTGAACAGCATCCTTTGTGACTTGTGGGTAATTGAAAAACACAATCCACTTGTATAAGGACTGATTCACACAACTGTGTTCGGTTTAGGAAACATGGTCTTTGTGTGTCGGCCGCAGCTCCCCTGACTTGAACTGACTGCATCATAGAAATGTATGATACAGTCAGTTCCTATCTGACGGCAGATCTATTATACTACGCTCACATGATGAGGATGATGTGAGTTTAGTACAATCAACCCATGATCAGATAGATCTGTTGTTGTAGCAAAAAAAGCAAAATAAGCTACATTGCTTCTGCTGTTTCTCTAAGGGACAACTGCTTTAATCCTATAGAGCATTTATGGGGCACTATTCAAAGGAACAAGTACACCCACTCATCAGTAAGGCCCATTTCAAACAGCAGAATTTTGTATCAGTACCTGCAAGTGGAACGTACCACTCCAGCTATGAGCTTACAAATGCTAATGCAAACTACTGACCAGAATACAGAGGTACAGTTGTGTTCAAAATAATAGCAGTGTGTTTAAAAAGTGAATAAAGCTCAAAATCCTTCTAATAGCTTTTATTTCCATACACACAAATGCATTGGGAACACTACACATTCAATTCCAAATCAAAACATGAAGAAAAATATATCAAATTTGTGTTGTTCCTCTAAAAAAAATAATTGAAGAATAGTGAATATTAGACTGTTAAAAAAATAGCAGTGTTTGTATTCTTCTTTACAAACTCAAACATTCACTATATAACCAAAAAAATGTTTGAAGATTTTGCTTTTCTTTGAATCACTTAACTAATATTTAGTTGTATAACCCCTGTTTCTGAGAACTGCTGTACATCTGTGCTGCATGGAGTCAGCCAACTTCTGGCGTCTGTGAACAGGTATTCCAGCCCAGGATTATTGGACTACATTCCACAGTTCTTCTCTATTTCCTGGTTTTGCCTCAGAAACTGCATTTTTGATGTCACCCCACAAGTTTTCTATTGGATTAAGATAAGGGGAATTGGCTGGCCACTCCATAACGTCAATCTTGTTGGTCTGGAACCAAGATGTTGCACGTTTACTGGTGTGTTTGAGGTCGTCTTGTTGGAATACCCATTTCAAGGGCATTTCCTCTTCAGCATAAGGCAGCATGACCTCTTCAAGTATTCTGATGTATTCAAACTGATCCATTATCCCTGGTATGCGATAAATAGGCCCAACACCGTAGTATGAGAAACACCCCCATATCATGATGCTTGCACCGCCATGCTTCACTGTCTTCACAGTGTACTGTGGCTTGAATTCAGTGTTTGGGGGTCATCTGACAAACTGTCTCCGGCCACTAGACCCAAAAAGAACAATCTTACTTTCATCAGTCCACAAAATGTCTCTTTAGGCCGTCAATGTGCATTTTGGCAAATTGTAACCTCTTCAGCACATGTCTTTTTATCAACACTGGGACTTTCGCGGGGCTTCTTGCAGATAGTTTGGCTTCTAATTGTAACAGAACTCACAGGTAACTTTAGATCTTCTTTGATCTTCCTGGAGCTGATTGTTGGCTGAGTCCTTGCCATTTTTGCTATTCTTCTATCCATTCGAATGGTAGTTTTTCGCTTTCTTCCATGTCTTTCAAGTTAAAGCATTTACAATAATTTTAGCTGTGCAGCCTATCATTTTATGCTCTTCTTTATATGTTTTCCCCTCTCCAATCAACTTTTTAATCAAGGTACGCTGTACTTCTGAACAATGTCTGGAACGACCCAGTTTCCTCAGAATTTCAGAGACTGTAACTGTAACCAGCATGTACATTTGCTGCCTTTCTTCCTTAAGTAAGGGCAATAATTGCCACCTGTTTTTCAAAGAATGAATTACCTCACTAATTGAACACCACATTGCTATTATTTTGAACATGCCCCTTTCAATTAGTGATTCAATTTGACAGAATCAGCAGCATGCATGTCATGACTGTTTGGTCTGTTGGGTTTTTATTACTCTACTACACCTGCTAGTAAATTATTTGCCATGTAGAAATATAATTTCTACCAAAAACAGTGATTGATCAGGTTAGTGATGTCTGACTGCTATTATTTTGAACACAACTGTATGTATGAGGCCTAACTCTTGGGCCCCTTTAAAACAAGCTATATTGAATGAGTCAGGATCTGTTCAGGGAAAAACTGATGGTGTTACACACAAGTTCCATCAGTTCAGTCTTCAATTGCGTTCAATGTTTCAGTTTTTCCATGCGGATGCAATCAATTCTTGATGCGTTATTTGCGTCTGTGAAGAAAATCACTCAACCTCTCCGGAGGCCTTCCATTTTTCACACAGGGCCCTTTCATTTCTATAAAGCCATGGCTGCGAGAAAAACACATAATATAGAAAATGCTACGATAATCAGTAATAAAGTGATCAGTGATAAAGAATGGTCATGTGCGCATATCCATTGAAATGAATGGGTCAGGATTCAGTCCAGAGGCTATCCGTTCATAACATCCATTGCATCCAGACAGAAAACTCACTCATGTGAAAGAGGTCTAACAGACTGTCTAAAATGGCAGTCTGTCTGCAGATTTGCAACTATGGAACTGGCTGGCCTGTTACATATGCGCTTGGCAGCTGAAGGGCTTGGTGTGATCATTGTTACACTCAGGGGCGTAGCGTGGGGGGGGCCAGGGGGGCCATTGCCCCGGGCGCCAAACTGCAGGGGGGCGCTCCGGCGCCGGCTGAAAGATTTTATATTGTAAGTTTTTTTCAGGTTGCGGCATGCGGCAGAGAGCTCAGCTGTTTAGTGCGTGCGCCCGCCCGGCCCTGATGCAGATGATTCATTTGTGCGGTCGCGGCGGGCTAATTAACATACATCATGATTGGCGGCTGGCGCCGCCTCCTTCTCCTCGCCGCCTCCTTCTCCTAGTGCTAGTGGCAATCATTAGGCTGGCCGCTGGCCTGGCTCCCTCCGGCTCCGCCCACTTTCCAGGCGGGAAACACAGTGCGGAGCGCGGGAGCCAGAGCCAGCAGAAGATTGCCAGGAGGCAGGAGCAGGAGGCGGCCCCGCGCCAGAAGAGACTGAGTCAGTCGGAGTCCACTAGCAGCAGTGTGCACTGTGTCACAGTCACTTCAGACTCCAGTCAAGACAAAGAACTGTTGAGTCTGACCACTGTGACCAGGCCCTGAGTCTGATGAGTGAGCCCTGAGCCGCCCTAGAAGAGTCCAGAGTGACAGAGTCCAGTCCAGACTGTCCTGAGACTACTACAGAGCAGAGGTAGAAAGGGAGTTAGTGGCACTAGTAGTGTAGTGATTAAGTTGGGTGGCCATGTCAGATGTCACAATGATGACCTCCCTCCCTGTCCCTGAGTCTGTGTGTGGGGGGATGGTGGCTCAGCTGGTGGGTTTACAGTGTGCACCACTGTCTGAGCCAGACTGAGCAGCATGCAATAATAATGGTAATAAATTAATGAGTGAAGTGCCAGATCTCTGCCAGGCCAAATAGGTAGTGTGGCAGTCTGGCATTCATGGTTCTGATGTGGCAGCTTCTAGGTATACATTGGGGCCATAATATATAATAATTATATAAGGGGGCCATCATTAATTATACATAGGGGCCATTATATATTATAATTATACAGAGGCTATTAATAATGGGCCCTCTGTATAATTCTAATAAATAATGGCCCCCCCTGTATAATTATTACCGTAAATATTATGGCCCCACTGTATAACTATAATTTATAGTTATACTGTGGGGCCATAATATATAATAATTATACAAGGGGCCATTATATATTATACAGAGGGGCCATTATATATAATAATTATACAGGGGGGCCATTATATATAATAATTATACAGGGGGGCCATTATACAGTATATTAGAATTATACAGAGGGCCCATTATCAATAGCCTCTCTGTATAATTATAATATATAATGGCCCCTATGTATAATATATAATGGCCCCTTGTATAATTATTATATATAATGGCCCCTCTGTATAATATATAATGCACCTTTGTATAATTATCATTTATTATGGCCCCTCTGTATAACTATAATATATAATGGCCACCTGTAGAATATATTATGGCCCCCTTGTATAATTATTATATATTATGGTCCCTCTGTATAACTATAATATATAATGCCCCCCTTGTATATTATATATAGTGACCCCTCTGTAATATTAGGATATATAATGGCCCCCTCTGTATTATTATTATATATAAAATGGCCCCTCTGTATAATTATTATATATAATGACCCCTCTGTAATATTAGGATATATAATGGACCCTCTGTATAATTACTATATATAATGACCCCCCCTGTATTATTATAATATATAATGGCCCCCTCCGTATTATTAGGATATATAATGGCCCATTATATATCCTAATATTACAGAGGGGCCATTATATATTATACAGAGGGGGCCATTATATATAAAAATAACTAATAATAATAAAACTCTGCAGAGATGAGACGCGGCTGAAAGAAGGTGTCATAGCGGTCTTATCTCCGAATGAAGACGCTGAGGAAAGTCTACATCACAGGAGACGTCACTGGATGGATGAGGTATGTGGTGCTGTATTCCCCTGTATATTTTGTAGTGATGTATGTAATGTCCAAACACATATTTGTTTCACGGTAGGGTTGGGGGGTGGATTGAGAATTTGGCCCACCCTGCCGCATCCTGGCCCCAGACTTCAGGTCACACTGTGTGTGTGTTCTGAATTCTGGGGCCTTACACCCATCTACTACATCATCTGTACTTAGAGAGTTACCACCATGTTATCTGTGGTGTTACATAGGACTACTACATTATCTGTAAAAGGGGCGTGTCCACAGGTTGGGAGGGGGGGGGGGCGCAATAAATGGCTCGCCCCGGGTGCTGGCAACCCACGCTACGCCACTGGTTACACTACCAGGTTCCGTCAATCAAAGCGCAGAGGGCACGGCAGTTGTAGAGAGAGCAGAGCTTCTAGGTGTAACGGCAACACCCTTGTTGTTCTTAGAGCCTAATTTGCATATATTGCATTTTTCTCATCAATGTGGGCACATATGAACATGGTACCAACACAGATGCCTTCCGCTGCCAAGCAAACATGAAACCGCCAGTTTCGTAGGTACGAATCTACTGACAGATGCCCTTTAAAACAATATATTCCAATTTGGACATATCTGACATATCCTGTGGATTTGCCATAAATGTGTGATTAATGTGGACCCCACCTCTGTGCAAAAAGGAAATCTTCTGAAGACCACTGTATCACTTGGTGAAGTGGCTACCAGTAACAACATCCATGTGGAGAACGATTGGAGAGGTGGCTATGCATGTACCTGGATCACTGCATTCACGTTCATTGGACTTATGAAAACATCGGACCACATGTACAGCCTCCTGTCCCCTCATTGCCTAGATGCAGGGGCTGTCAGCTGACTCACCAGACAAGCTGGAGGATCCCTAATATCCTCAAAGGTGCATGAACCATAAATGGGACCTGCATTTATAAGACATTTATGGCATATCTTGATATGCTACAAATGTCTAAGTTGGAAATAACCTTTTAAATTAACATCAGTATTTTCCATCAAAGTGTGCGGTTGGCAGAAGGAAATGCATTTGCCCCAGCAATGACACAACGCCGCTTTGGGTGAGGTTAGCCCCATCCGATGCTGCATCCCCTGTTGCTGATTGCACAGTTTTGGATGGAGCAAAGCTACTGAACTGATATTAAAGCAATCCCAAAAAGGAATACTATCTACAGAGACCATGCAAAAAAATAAAGATGAGAAGCAATTTGGTGCATAACTACAATTCCAGCAGTTTAATCCCTCATATTCTGCGGTCAATAGCGGCCGCAGTGTTGGAGTGGTTAGACAGAGGGAGGGAGCTCCTGTGGGGAGCAATCAACGGGTGCTGAGTACTTGGCATTTGCAGCTAGGAGCCTGACCTTTCCTTCTCCCAGCCAGAGCTTGAATATGGCCATGTGCACTGATGCAGCCAATAACTGGTTTCAGTGGTCATGTGTCAGTAGTGGACAGGTCACTGCAGAAGCCAGTCATTGGCTGCAGGAGCGCACATGGCCATGCCAAGCCCCGGCCAGAAGAAAACAAGCCATGGACCAGAAGATGGAAGAACAGGAGCCACCATGCAGGACCGGAGTGGCAAGAAGTAGGTAATGTATTAATCTTTCTGGAGGCGATGCAGGCTAGGTGCCTTACCTTAAGATTTAATATCCCTGGAAAACCTCTTTAAGGGGTTAAACAAAATGGTGAAGCATGCAGAGACAATTTCAGGTAGCAAGTAAGACACAAGCACCATTATCAGCGAAAGAGAGAAAGTATATAAATAAATGAAATGGCGTAAAGAAAACAGAATGAATAAAAGTTATATATACAATATATATGGGTGGCAATCTCCTTGTAGTGGCACCTGATGCGGTACACTATAGATTAGGGAAACTTTCATGGCCACATAGATGGCTTCTAATGTGCACATACGTTAGGCAGGAGAGCGTGTATTAGCCAATAGAAAAGAAAGGTTTATGAGAAATTGCTTTCTTCTTAAGTCAATATGCTACTTCTAATGCGGCACACAAAGTGAGTCACTCAATAGAAAGAGTCAACGGGACAACAAATGTGAACCATTACTGTCTGGGAGCCAGACCTATTAGTTTAGGCCACAGTCTAGTCACATACTTGTCAATACTCGGTCACTCTATTGCAAACATCTTGGGAAAACAGGACTTAGTTTATCTGCATTAAAAAGAAATCCAAATATCTGTAAATGTAGAAAACTTTCTTGTATAGAAAAACAAAAGCAATATATTGATTCTGCTTCATTTTTGGAGTGGATTATTATCTCCTGTGAAAGTAAAGCCTTGCTGTAATACCAGAGCATACTGTTCACAGCGTTTACAGCTTTATGAAGAGCTACAACAGAGAATATTTCTTCTGCCGCACATCAATGATGTGTCTACACAACTTTATTCAATTGGGAACAGAATACTAAATATTAGACAAATATTCTCATTTAAGTAATACATCATAGGAGACACAACGACTATAAGCAGCAGGACAGTGAATAGATTTTTTTTAGGATTAGTACGATACAATATACTGCTGGTTTTTACCGTGTTACTGCACAAGCTCCTAGGGCTGGATTCAATATTTTCTGATGAGAGTGATTGAAGAAAACTGCCGTTGCGTCAATGCCAGTTTTCACAGTGGGATCAGATGATTCAGACAATATCAGGTCCTTTCCTCTGCTTCATTACTGAAGTCTTCTAACACACAGCATAGCTTATCTCCAACCTTTTCACAGGCTGCCTTCTGCGGCAAAAATGTATGGAAGAAATACTGTTATCAAAAAGTAATAAATCTCATAACACCGCCTGAAACTGTAAAAAACATATATACTAGGGAGGAAAACAATGATAACACTTTTGCAAAAATTTGTGTTGGTGCCTATAAGAAGGAGTGAATATCATTTTAATTTTCATATAATTGTTTGTATTTGAGTCATTATCATCACATGTAATAGCGTACAGCGATCAAACTACAAGCAATAAATAGCACATTTTCTGTGGATCGGAGAGATCTGCCTGATTGAAAAGATTATTACTGATCGCCACCACACCTCCTTGTCTATGGATAGGTTCACATCTCAGTTGGGTAAGTCCAGTAGTGGAGTAATAGTATGCGGCATAGCCAGACACCCCAGATCCCCATTCATTATAATGGAATTAGATAGGTTTTCAACATAAATGTTGGCATTGTAACAGACAAATACCGCTATATGCAGTGGTATTACACCAGCAGAGAGCAGAATTCATGCTGGAAACCCAGCGAATCCCATTATAATGAAAGTGGATCTGGCGGTGCTTGTCTACGCCATATATGTTAACTCCAGTAGTTAACAAAGATGTGAACCTAGCCTATTCAGCAGTCTGCCAATCGTTTGTAGTGAAAATGCTCTAGGGGCAAATGAGAAACGATCACAATAAAGAGAAAACAGTGAAAAATATATACAGTGTCTTGTTGAAGAAAAGTGCCTTTTAGCTTCTATACCTAGCTATAGCACTAACTGTTCAGAAACTCTGATCTCACTTAAAGATCATAGGTTATAAGGAGAAGAGAACCCGCTCCAATCCGGCTGGCAATGCTGCCTCAAAACCCAGCCCTTTTTAAATGTTTTGCAACAGTGGTTTTACTCCTAATCTGGTGCAAAAAATATGTGTGGACTTAACCTAAATGTGCTTAGACTTTCCTGCAGACTCACTATTGTTAACTGAAATTTAAGACTGCACAACAGGATTAAGCAGAGACTGAGGCCAGGTCATGTAAGTGTCTAGGACATGCATATAAGGCAACCAATACAACTATATAGGCAGACATGAACTGTGGTGAGGAATGAGTTAAAGGGTTATTCCCATCTTATAAAGTGATGATATATTGATGGGATAGGGATCCAACCTCTGGGACACCCAGATTTCTGAGAATGAAGGAAGCACAGTGCTAATTTAGCGCCGCAGCCCCTTTCTTGTTTTTCCCCATACAGTTATGTGAATGGAGCTGTGCAACAGTTCCCTACATAGCCAATGGCAGGGAGCATGGCAGCACTTTTTTGTTTGGCAAGCATGCCTTTATTAGACAAACCCTTTAAACAGGTACTTTTATACAACCTTCCATAAATCAATAGAACAGGCAAATATAAGAAACTGTGTAAAATATTTTATTAGAGAAAAATGGATTGTTCTAGAATTATAATGTTTCTTCCTCCTCACCTTTTATAAACTTTCTCTCTGAAATGTGAGAAATTGTCTCGCGAGACCAAGATGGGCTGCTTGCTCGCTGAAGGATCAGATTACATCATCCAATGCAAGTCTATGGAGTGTGAAGGGGAGGGGGAGGCAGGAAGTGCATAAAGAAATAAGTAGCATGAGACAAACATAATTCACCAACTAATAGTGTTATATCCCACCCCTAATGCTTTAGTCACATCACTACTGCTCAGTTCTTCTTTATAATGTCCTATATGGTGCTTCTGAGTGATACTGGGTGCGAGAGAGTTAGGGAGCAGAATATCCTGTCTCTATGTGTACTCTGTTGTCAGATGACTGAGAATTAGATGCAGCATGCAAAAAAGTGCTAAACAAATTCTAGATACAAATCATATAATGGTAAGATATAATGCTATCACGGTATACACCCATGGCAGCTTATTCTGAAAAATAATCTTAAAGTTTTGGTCACGCTTTAACTACTTGAGTGCCATACAGGACAATACAGATAAGTAATTTCTGAAAGAAAAACAACCATGAACAGCTAAGTTTACACAATGATTGAGGGTGCCTTTATACCCTTGTTCCTTGTTCTTACAGATTGTAAGTAAAAACAAGGCAGGGGGAGAGTAAAGTAATCTGTATTACAAATCACACATGAACTGTCAAAAAAGAGAATGCAAATCTAACAACTCAAACCTATAAAGGTATGCAGCTCCTATTGCATCTGTGGGATATCAGAGACTGCCTGTCAGAAAAGGAAATGCTTGTAAGACACTTATCAGCCCATCCCAGCAAAAAATAACATTACGTCAGGAAAAGAAAAAAGTTGAATCAAAATATTGTTTTTTTCAGTTAGCTTTCAAAAGACAGCTAAAATAGAAAGGTACAGAAATGACTATATACAGTGGCATGCAAAAGTATGGATAACCCTGGTCAAAATGACTGTTACTGTGAACAGTAGAACAAGTTGATCTTCAAAAGGCATAAAGTTTAAGATGAAACACACTTTTCAACATTTTAAGCAATATCAGTGTATTGTTTTGGTTTTGTATAATTTTAGAGTGAAGAATGCAAGGTCGTACCTTGCAAAAGTATGGGAGCCCAAGGATATTTGAATGCTCAGATTACTTTGACTGAAGTCTCAGACCTTAAATAGACTGTTAGGGTTAAGACTTGTCCACAATCATTGTTAGGAAAGGCCAGGTGATGCAAATTTCAAAGCTTCATAAATACCTAGACTCTTGTAACCTTGTCCCAAAAAACAGCAGCCATGGATTTTTCTAAGCAGCTGCCTAACAAATGAAAAATGGTTGATGCCCACAAAGCAGTAGGCTATAAAAAGATAGAAAAGTGTTTTCAGGTTGTCATTTATACAATTCAAAATGTAATAAAAAATGGCAGTTAACAGGAACAGTGGAGGTCAACAGAAGGTCTGGAAGACCAAGAAAACAGACAGCTGCTCGTATGATTGCTAGAAAGGCAAATCAGAATTCTTGACTGCAAAAGACCTTTGGGAAGATTTACCAGACTCTGGAGTTGCAGTACATTGTTCTACTGTTCATCAAAAGAAAACCTCTGTTGCATCCTGACCTCAAAATTCAACGTCAGAAGTTAGCAAAAGAAAATCTAAACAAGCATGATGCATTTTGGAAACAATTCCTGTGGACCGATGAGGATTAAATAGAACTCTTTGGTCACGATGAGCAAAGATATGTTTGGAGAGAAAAGGGCACAGAAATTTATGAAAATGAAACCTCTCCAACTAGGGGTGGATCAATCATGCTTCGAAGTTGTGTTGCAGCCAATGGCATGAGTAACATTTCGCAGGTAGAGGGAAGAATGGATTCAATGAGATTCCAGCTAATTCTGGAAGCAAATATAACACCAACTGTAAAAAAGCTGAAGTTGGAAAAAAAGATGACTTCTACAAATGGATAATGGTCCTAATCACACCTCAAAATTCACAACAGACTAAATCAAAAGGCGCAAGCTGAAGGTTTTACCATGGCCCTCGCAGCCCACTGATCTGAAAATCATTGAAAATCTGTGGATAGACCTCAAGAGAGAGGTGCATGCAAAACAGCCAAAGAATCTCGCAGAACGGTCTCACTTTCCATTTTTTTATTATTTTGAAAATGTAAAAGATGAAAACAAAATATAAGACATACTAATATGTCATAGCAGGAAGTGACCTCCATGCTGATCATGCGGGCACTGGAGTGGTTCGCACCCAATCCGTGCAGGGGCCCAGCAGTCACTGACAGCTGGGCCCCTGCTCTATCAACCGGCATCACTGTAAAAGCAGATGCCGGCGAATGAAATATGCCGCAGTCAGCGCTGAGGTGACGGGGACCTGATTGGTGAAAAGGCAGCCTGATTCCCTTCATTGGGGCTTGCCTTCTACGGAGGATTAGGAGATCCAGCCTCAAAGGTAAGAAAGAAGTTGAGGTCTGCACACTTTTAAGATATGGGTGCTCGTGAAGGACGTTCTCAGTCAATTTATATCCAATAAATATCGATAGAACTCTTTGTGAGTATAAAGCAATTAATTCAACTTTTAATGTACAAATCCATCAAATATCACCAGATAATGAAATGCAATGGTTTAAAGGCTTTTTAATGGCTTGGACATTTTATAATGTGCCATTACTAGTATTGAATTAATTGAATTCTATCCAGATTTCAAGAAAAACTCGATTTGCCATGAATCAGAAAAACGTTTTTCTTCCTAAAATGGTGGCTACATGTGTTAAAAAGAGAAAGTAAGAAGCCCGGGAATGAGATATGACCCATAATACCGTGCAGCCAGCCAATCAGCAGATAGCCATCCCCTGTGATGCCAAAGCCATATAAAAGCCTCATCAGGGAGACTGCAGGCTCAGTGTAATTGCCCTGGGCATCTTATACATCTGCAATGCAATTTATTCTTAATCTATTCTGTTATAGATAGACTTACTGTGCATCAGACTCATTGTCAACAGGTGGTCTAATATATAGGTGTGTTTATCTAGCTCATCTGCTGCACCATTTATACTTAATGTGTTCTGTTATACATAGACTTAGGGGGTTGTTTATCAATCTGAAATATGGGGTATTTCAGGCACAGATTGCAGCTTAACAACTAGTTGTGCCGTAATCTGTGACTTCTCCCCACTCCGGCCAGGTATAAAATTGTGGGTGAGGTGTGGGCGGGGACAGGCCAGCAGGCCTGTCTTATTTACCATTTTCTAATAAATGTGCCCCTTGGTGTGAATCAGACTCATTGTCAACAGCCTCTCTAATATATAGGTGCGTGTACCTACTTCATCTGCTGTGCCTTTAATAATAAATCTGTTCAGTTATACATAGACTTACTGTACATCAGACTCATTGTCAACAGGCGGTCTAATATTTAGGCACGTGTACCTACATCATCTGCTGCACCATTAATAATGAATCTGATACATTACTGATTCAGTTATTGTACACTATGACCAACATACAGTTGCCTGGCCCTCAAAAGGAATGGGCAGTGGCAAAAATGTTGCTGTAGCTGGCAAAAATAGCAGCAGAAGAAGGGGTGGTGGTAGCAGCAGCAACAGGCCAGAGCGGCCACTGTCATCCTCTGGACAGGTTTTGACCAAAAATCCAGCTGTACTGGAATAGTTGACACAACTCTTCAACGTCATCTCAGATGACAACAGATACACACAGCCAGGAATTGGTGGGTTCCTCTGAGACCACACTTAGTTGACATGGCCCAGGAACAACCTCTGTGCCCTCACCTGTCCTATAACTGCCTATTTCTTTTGCTGCTCCTTCTGCTCGAGAAGTAATGCATGCTGCTGGATCTGCTCCACTTTTCAGAGAGAACGAGCTTAGTGAGGACAGTCAGCAGCTACAGGCCAGCATAGACTTGGAGGAGAGGACCACCTCCTTGACCCCAAAGTTCAGAGTGAGCAGGAATTAAAATGGATGAAATACAAGCCTAATGTAAGGGTTAATGCCCTCCCAAAATGTATTACCAGGATAATTTGATAAAAGCAGTGATTCATGTCTCATTGCTTTATAAACACTTTAATTTTAAGTTTTTATTAGAAGATGCTCAATTGCAAATAACTTCAATCTGAATAAGACTTCTCTGGTGTATTTTTAAGTCACCATTTCTACTTAACCTGAAAGCTTGTTAGGATAGCCATTAGGAGGCTGGCATGTCTACTAATGCGAGAGTTGTAACATTTACCACTCAACTGCAAGACGTCTTGAAAATGTCAAGGAAACTGTGCATGCACTTCAGCCACTCTTACCATGCAAAACACGCCATCCTTGAGCTGCAAAGGCAGAATGGTGTTCACCTACATCACCTCATATGCAACATTTCCACACGTTGGAATTCCACGCTCCAC
The DNA here is from genome assembly GCF_014858855.1 of Bufo gargarizans. Classification (NCBI taxonomy): domain Eukaryota; kingdom Metazoa; phylum Chordata; class Amphibia; order Anura; family Bufonidae; genus Bufo; species Bufo gargarizans. Next base: position 141,073,945 of record NC_058082.1, on the reverse strand, counting down.
ATGTTGGACCGACTGTATGGGCAGCAGAAACCAGTGTTAAATTTATTGATGATGCAGACGGGGAGGACTCCTCCGTGGTGTAACTTTGATGTTAGACAGTGGCAGCTCATGTGTGACACCTGCTGTTTGCTCAGGCATTTTGAGGAGGCCACGCTATTTGTCACTTGCCAGGACTACGGGATGAATGATGTAATTCCACTCCTTCATATCCTGGAGGAGATGCTGATAAATCTGACTGGCAAGGGGAGAGGTGACGTGGTACATACATCTCATGGCCACCAAAGCCCTGTAGAGGCTTAACTGGCACAGGAGGAGAAGGACAGAAATGCCAAGGTATTCTATACAGAACTAGGTGGTTTATCTGCCCAAACGAGAAAGGAGCAAGGATAAAAGCAGGAGGAGCTAAAGGGCGACAGGGAAAATGACACAGATGACCCTGACAGACTGTGGCAGTATGTAGTGGAGAGGGAGGCAGGGAGTCCCTCCGAGTCCCTTGCGCAAATGGCTAGATGCATGCTGAGTTGCTTGCGTAGTGACAGTCACATTATCACCATTTGGCAGATGGATGACTACCGGCTCACCACAATGTTAAATTCTAGCTAATGGTCCAAAATAGGGTCCTTTTTTACACCTGAAAGGGATGAAAAACTCAAATATTACCCTGTCACCCCAGATCCAAGATCTCCTGGACTACTGAGTAGCCAAACTTTAATTGTTGCTGCAACTGCCCGACTTTGACCTGGGTAAGCTTTCCTGCCCAGCCAGTAGTGTGGTGGATGGCACAGTTACCCCAAAGAGAACTCACCTTTCAACACAAAACGTTTAGAGATTAACTTTTATATTAATCAGGCCTGGATCATCCAGCTTTTCCTGACACCAAAGCCCGATACAACAGAAATAGGCCTCATGCACACGACCGTTTTTGTGGTCCGCATCCGAGACGCATTTTTTGCGGCTCGGGTGCGGACCCATTCACCTCAATGGGGCCGCAAAAGATATGTGCTGTCCGCATCCGTTGCTCCGTTCCGTGGCCCCACAAAAAATATATAGCATGTCCTATTCTTGATTACAAAAAACTAAATGGCTGCACACCATTATATATACAAGTGGTACAATACCGACTATAAATGCAGGAACCAGCTACAAACATACTCTGCTCAGAAGTCCCAGGTAGATGGGCGTGTCCAGTCTAAAAGGGGTACCACACACAATATATTGCAAGAAAATTTAGACTACCTGAGACTTCTGAGCAGAGTATGTTTGTAGTTGGTTCCTACACTGCCCTGAATATTGTAGGCTTAAAGGGGTTATCCCATCTTAGACAATGAGGGCATATCGCAAGGATATGCCCCCATTGTCTGATAGGTGCGGGTCCCACCGCTGGGACCCGCACCTACAAGGAGAACGGAGCAGAGAAAGTGGAGGAGGGCGCACTGCGCATGCGCAGCCGCCCTCGGTTTATTTCTATGGAGCCGCCGAAAATTGCTGAGCGCTGGCTCGGCTATTTCCGTCGGCCCCATAGAAATAAATGGGAGTGTTGGCCGCGCATGTGCGGTGCGCTCCCATTCACTTCAATGGGAGAGGTGGGGAGCTGTGCCTGGTGGTGGTCGGACCCTGGGGAACCTGGGGTCCTCCAGCTACAACTCTCCCCGGCTCCGTTCTCGTTGTAGGTGCGGGTCCCAGAGGTGGGACCCGCACCTATCAGACAATGGGGGCATATCCTTGCGATATGCCCCCATTGTCTAAGATGGGATAACCCCTTTAAGTAAGTCCAAGAGTCTAGAATGACCCACATTTCTTAGCTTTATTGTTTGTATATATAATGGTGTGCAGCCATTTTGTTTTTTGCAATTATGTTTGCTTCATGGATATGCACCTGTGATCCTGAAGGTTTTAGTCTAAATTTTCTTGCAATGTCCTATTCTTGTACATTTTGCGGACAAGAATAGGCATTTCTACAATGGTCCGCCCGTTCTGTTCCGCAAATTGCGGAAGGCACACGGGCGGCTTCCGTTTTTTGCATGGCACGGTCATGTTGGCACTTTCTGAGCACCTGTCATGTTTCCTGAGGTTCTACAATGCCCAGACAGTGGAAACACCCCACAAACGACCCAATTTTGGAAAGTATATACCCTAAGGTATTCGCTGATGGGCATAGTAAGTTCATGGACGTTTTTATTTTTTTGTCACAAGTTAAAGGAAATTTTTTTATTTTATTTTTTCTTACAAGGTCTCATATTCCACAAACTTGTGACAAAAAATACAATTTTACATGAACTCACCATACCCCTCACGGAATACCTTGGGGTGTCTTATTTCCAAAATGGGGTCACTTGTGGGGTATTTATACTGCCCGGGCATTTTAGGGGCCCTAAAGCGTGAGAAGTAGTTTGGAATCCAAATGCTAAAAGTACTCATTGGAATTTGGGCCCCTTTGCGCATCTTGGCTGCAAAAAAGTGTCACACATGTGATATTGCCGTACTCAGAAGAAGTAGGGCAATGTGTTTTGGGGTGTCTTTTTACATATACCCATGCTGGGTGAGATAAATATCTTTCTAAAAGACAACTTTTCCCATTTTTTTTTATACAAAGTTGTCATTTTAAAGAGATATTTCTCTCACCCAGCATGGGTATATGTGAAAATACACAGTATAAATACCCCACATGTGACCCCATTTTGGAAAGAAGACACGCCAAGGTATTCCGTGAGGGGCATGGCGAGTTCATAGAAGTTTTTTTTTTTTTGCACAAGTTAGCGGAAATTGAATTTTTTTTCTCACAAAGTCTGCCTTTCCGCTAACTTGTGACAAAAAGTTCAATCTTTCATGGACTCAATATGCCCCTCAGCGAATACCTTGGGGTGTCTACTTTCCTAAATGGGGTCATTTGTGAGGTGTGTTTACTGTTCTGGCATTTTGGGCGGGGCTAAATTGTGAGCAACCCTGTAAAGCCTAAAGGTACTCGTTGGACTTTCGGCCCCTTTACGCACCTAGGCTGCAAAAAGTGTCACACATGTGGTATGGCCGTACTCAGGAGAAGTAGGGCAATGTGTTTTAGGGTGTATTTTTACATATACCCATGCTGGGTGAGAGAAATATCTCTGTCAAATGACAACTTTGTATAAAAAAATGGTAAAAGTTGTCTTTTAGAGAGATATTTCTCTCACCCAGCATGGGTATATGTAAAAAGACACCCCAAAACACATTTCGCTACTTCTTCTGAGTACGGCGATACCACATGTGTGACACTTTTTTGCAGCCTAGGTGCGCAAAGGGGCCAAAATTCCAATGAGTACCTTTTAGGAGGGCATTTTTAGGCATTTGGATTCCATACTTCTCATGCTTTAGGGCCCCTAAAATGCCCGGGCAGTATAAATACCCCACAAGTGACCCCATTTTGGAAAGAAGACACCCCAAGGTATTCCGTGAGGGGCATGGCGAGTTCCTAGAATATATTTTTTTGGCACAAGTTAGCGGAAAATGATTTTGTAAGAGAAAAAAAAAACATTTTTGCTAACTAAAAAAAATATTCTAGGAACTCACCATGCCCCTCATGGAATACTTTGGGTTGTCTTCTTTCCAAAATGGGGTCACTTATGGGGTATTTATACTGCCCTGGCATTTTAGGGGCCCTAAAGTGTGAGAAGAAGTCTGGAATATAAATGTCTAAAAATAAAAAAATATGAGACTGGAATATGAGACTTTGTAAGAAAAAAAATATATATATAAATTTCCGCTAACTTGTGGCAAAAAAAAAAAAAAATTCTATGAACTTGCCATGCCCCTCAAAAGTGATCTTTATAGCGCCGCAGTGATTTGACTGTGTTTTTGCAGTGATCAGAAAAAAAAACATTTCTGTTACTGCGGTGGGGCGGACTGAACGCAAGTGTGCGCACAAGATCAGGCCTGATCGGGCGAACACTGCGTTTTTTGTAGAGCCTATAGAACATGTCCTATTCTTGTCCGCAATTGGGGACAAGAAAAGGCATTTTCTATATAGTTCTGTCAATGTGCGGATCCGCAAAATGCGGAAAGCACATTGCTGGTGTCTGTGCTTTGCAGATCCGAGGTGTCCGTGTTTTGTGGCTCCGCGGATCCACGAAACACATACGGACGTCTGAATGAAGCCTTACAGGGGGGTGATCAATGACAGGGGAAGATCAGGGGTTAATAAGTGACAGGGGGGGTGTAGTGTAGTGCTTGGTGCTACTTATTACAGAGATGCCTGTGTCCTCTGGTGGTCGATCCAAGCAAAAGGGACCACCAGAGGACCAGGTAGCAGGTATATCAGGCTCTTTATACTGACCCCCCGGGCCAGAGTACACACACCTGGATACTTGTCTGCCCCTTTCAACCTATACAAGGGCACCAGACAAGAATGCCCGCTTTTTCCCCTACTATTTAATATCGCAATAGAACCTCTATCCCGTCAATTACTAAGAATGGATATCGCAGGAGTCAAAATAGGGGACTTGTGTATTTTTTGCGGACAATTTATTATTGTTCCTAGAACATCCACACAGGGATCTACATCGGGTGTTTCAGCTTCTGGGGACTTCGGCAAAGTATCTGGGTTTAGGGTTAATCCTGGCAAATCGGAGCTTCTGTACCTTAACAATAGCCCCAAGGGTAAAAATCTATCACAGCTTAATGTCCCTATCCAGATAGCTAACAAATCTATCAAGTATCTAGGTATATATATTGAAAGGCGCCCTGAGTCGTTGTATCACTTGAACTATCCCCCACTGTTTAAAAAGATACTTGCAGACATAGAAAGGTGGATGAATTTTCCCTTATCGCTAGGAGGGAGGAGTCAGCTCCTGAAAATGATAAGTATCCCAAAACTCTTACACCCTATGCAAAACATCCCCCTCCTTCTCAAACATTCTGACTTGACCACATTAGAAACAGCATTCCAATCCTTTTTATGGTCTGGGAGACGCTCCAGGATAGCATTGTCCAAATTGCAGATACCAAAACACAAAGGGGGACTTTCGTTTCCACATTTACGGCTCTATAACCTAGCCAGTCCAAAAATACACTGTATTGACTGGATCTTTAACACCAGGTTTTTCACCAATACATCATTAGAGGCCCATCTGGTACGGCTTGGTCACTAGGGGCGTTGTTACATACCAAACTCTCAGCGATACCCCCCTAATAAAACAGAGTCTTCTAGTAAGGGATACACTAGCCGCATGGAAGGCAGTGTGTAAATGGTAGGACACTTGTGGAATAAACAGTGCAATTGCTTTTACTGTTTGGAGGAGCTTCAGGAGACATTCCACCTGGGTCAGGCTCAGCATTGGTTAACTTTCCTCCTAATTAGGAAGTTCATAGGAGGTAGGGTACATGATCCGAGAGAGGTCTTTGTCCCATACTTGGATCTCAGAGACATCAAACATGCTCTTCCGCGGGGTTGGAACAGGATATGCAAAAGGGTCTTTAACGAAATCTGGAGATACGCACTTCAGAATGTTACATAAGGCCATATATACGGGTTTCAATACTCTTCCCATAACCAGGATCAAGGGCTCAGATTTGTCCCATGGGGTGTGGTCTTTCTTTTCCATGACCCCTCAGATGACAAATATTTTCCCCCATTAATTCACATCATTATCCTGGCAGCCAAGCGTTGCCTGTTCAAAGTATGGCTCAGACCTCGAGTCCTGACAGCAACTGAAGTGTACCAACACGTTAAAAGATACTTTGACATGGAAAGAGTTGAGGCAGAACTAAATAAAGGGAGATTTATACTCTTTTTCACAAGATGGAAAAGCTTTATAGAAGTAGTATACTCTTATACAGAACTGAAAGCGCTTATGGAGCCCTTTACACAGGGGTGGGATTCAAATTTTTAACAACAGGTTCCCTACTCAGCGGTGGATACGCAGCGCGTCACGAGTCATGACACATATTTACATACACCATATATATGCAACACAGTCACGACATATTTACATACACTTTATTATTAATATAATGACCCCCTCTTTTTTATTAATATAATGGCCCCCTCTTTATTATTAATATAATGGCCCCCTCTTTATTATTACTGTAACGGCCCCCTCTTTGTTATTACTGTAACGGCCCCCACTTTAATAACAAAGAGGGGGCCATTACATTAATAACAAAGAGGGAGCCATTACATTAATAATAAAGAGGGGGCCATTATATTAATAATAAAGAGGGGGCCATTACATAGTGGAGTACCGCTTAAAAAAGCTGCTCTTACATCTTTATTATTATTATAATGGCCCACTCTTTATTATTAATATAATGGCCCCCTCTTTATTATTAATATAATGGCCCCCACTTTATTATTAATATAATGGCCCCCTCTTTATTATTAATATAATGGCCCCCACTTTATTATTAATATAATGGCCCCCTCTTTATTATTAATATAATGGCCCCCACTTTAATAACAAAGAGGGGGCCATTACATTAATAACAAAGAGGGGGCCATTATATTAATAATAAAGAGGGGGCCATTACATAGTGGAGTACCGCTTAAAAAAGCTGCTCTTACTCTGTGGGCAAAATACATGTGTTTCCCTGTGTGTGGCCACCTTAAATATTGTCATCAACCCCATCCATAACTCTTGTTTGGCTAAAAGAATCTAAACATTGGGTCAGGATGAGGGGAAGGTGGAGTAGGCACCTGCTTAGGAGAAATAATTAATACTTACCTCTCTCTCTCCTTCACAGCTTGTGGCATCCTGGTACAGGCGGTCACCAATGCCTCGCTCACTGTGCCTTCCCGCGCCGCGTCATCTCGCGAGATCCGCCGCAGGAGGTCACAGTGAGGTACGTGACTAAGTCCTGCGTCGCACCTCAACTGAAGCCGCTCCCCCGGCCCCTCCTCACTTCGCCTGCCCAGCTGCCCTGCACAGTGCGCGTCACACAGGGCCTCTCCTCTCGGATTCCGCTCCGCCCCCACCCCTATAGCTACGTCACTGGTGCAGGCGCAGCTGCAGGACCGGGTCGGGATCCCTGCTTCTCACCGGTCCTGCGAACCGCCTGTAATTTTAACAAACGGTTCGGCAGAACCGGAGAGAACCGGCTGGATCCCATGCCTGCCTTTACATCCTCCAAGTGGTACCTAAAGCAGAAAGTGGCAGGGAATTTGGGGAGACTTCAGGTTGATTAAAAAGGAAAAAAGAAACTGTACGAAATAAATACCTAGTGTGGGAGAAGAAGCATCTATGTGTTGGGGGTGGGGGTAATACACTGTTCATTTCATTACTTTATGTGCACTGTACTATTTAGCTAAGTAGGGTGATTAAATCCCATGTCTGAGCCTTTCTATTTCTGATGCAAAAATGTCTTGCTATATAAATGTACGAATATATCCATTATTTTATGTCAAATCTTAATAACGATTATATATTTAAAAAAAGTAGCCTTAGACAGATTTCCTTCTTCTGGAGGATAGATAATTTGATTAACTTTTCCCAGGGAGTAATTGCTGTCATTTATATATGGAAATAATCGTATGGGGCAGAGCAGTCGTTACTATGTTCAGTCATCTATACAGTAGTCATTTGTTGGCAGCAAATTCCCTGTTTACATGCAGAGATGTGCTGCCCAAAAATTATTTTTAGTGTATGTCATCACCTAAAAAATGACCTTCCAGGATAGCTACCTATAGGGACAATTTCCTTCCTTCTGGAGGAAAATTAAAGCCGTTGCCCCATGAAAAATATTCTAGTTTTCAAACCAGCACTTGGATCTGAACACTTTTGAAATTGCATGTAATTAGAAATGTATTATAGCTACTGAGTTATTCAATGAACTCTATCTGTATAGCGCCACCTGCTGTTTGCTCTTTTTCTAATTTCTCTGTCCTGTTCACTGAGACGGAAGCACATGCTCAGTTCCACCCCTCAACTGGCACCAGAAAGGACAAGCATTCTGAGAAAGGACATACCGGTACCCTCCAAGCTGACAGCCTGTAGTAAATCTAGAAGAACAAATGGAGCAATGAATGGGGAGATCTCTGGATCCATGTGAGGTACAGGGCTGGATCTAGTTTTGTTAGACAGAGGTTGTCATGTACTAGATTATGTATTATTTTTATATATTTTTTTTACATTAATCACGGGATAATGCCTTTAATTATATACCTAAAGATATACAAGCAGATGAAGATAGGTATGTCATCAGTTCCCACCTTCCTAACAATACAGTGAGGAGATGACGTTAGTTTAAACCTCTCTCTACATTAACCAGAGAGCTTTTCACATTTTTCTGGCTGTGTGCAAGCACTTTGCATTACTGTAATTCTCCTGTTTTGGTTGCTTATGTTATAGGGAAGGAATGTGCACTCCATGTTCTCTCAGTGTTTACGTCAGACTTTAGTCAAACTAGGACACGGCTTCACTTCTGTCAGCCAAGAAGCAGGGTTTCTATAACAAAGAAAAATACTGGAGATGCCATTTGTGATAATCCTGGGCAAGGACATTACTGAAGTGTAATAACAGCCTCTTTATTGCTGTATATTCAAAGGCCGAGTCTTCAGTGCCTGTGTTTACAGGCTGCTAGCTTTTAGCTCAATTATAAAGTTCACTCACTTGAAAGTAATCTGAAGATCGATCCGTGTTAGTTCTTGTCACTAGGAGTTTGAGAGTGGATGTCTCATGGAGGAGGGGAATGTCTTGCTGAGTTGTGAACTTCGAAGAACCCGATGATAGGACTAATTTAGAAGCTGCATGCGGATGCGTTTCTCTGAAATATATTACTTGGCAAGCCACAATAAAGTGCAGCAAAGATTGACCGATGAAACTCTAAGAATAAAAAGGAACAAAGCCCCCAAATATATGCACAATCAATACAGCTCGTTCTGAACACTAGAAAATGCACAAACTATCGTCTTGAATGTAAAAATTCCAGTTGTGACCTTACCCCTACCTGGCATTCTAAACAGTTGTCTCCCATTGTAGTATAAACACCATGTTTCTGTGACGGTCATGTACACAACACACAGGGGGGAGGATAGTGACCACTGCGCTCCACCCTCACCCCTGGCCCTGCCTACTTGCTTCGCAAGTCCTGATGACAGGGGACAAGTGGACGGCAGTCCCTAACTTAGGATACGTGCTGGGAAGACGGACAAGACAAATAACGGATCATGAACGGACCAGGTCAATACCTAGAGAGCTACGCAGTACCAAGGAATAAGCAGAGAATAGTCAGGAGAAGCCGAGATCAAATACCAGGAGAGAAACTAAGTACAACAGGAGTCGGCAAAGAATCGTCAGGTGGAAGCCGGGGTAGGAATACCAGGAGAATAGCGCAGTACAGGAGGAGCAGGCAGAGGATCGTCAGGGAACACAGGATCAGGTAAGTATGCAGGAAACCAAACAAACGCCAGATACCTAATTAACCTGTGGCCAGCAGGCTGCCTGTTAAATACTGACAGGCTGAGGTCATGTGACGTGGCCAGCGCCACATGACCCACACCAGGGAGAACAGCCGAGTACAGAGTGTCCAGCTCGGTGCTCAGACCTCCCCTGGTTACTGGGGGAACTGAGGACGCTGGCCGCGCGGCCGAGACGTGCGCGGCCAGTCCGTCCCACCCCTGTCACCTAGGAGATGAGGACGCTCTGCGCGTCCTCTTTCCTGCACAGCAACGGGACGCTCAGCGTCCCATGACAGTACCTCTCCTCTTATGCGGGGCCACCGGACCCAAGACTTCAGGCGATGGCCTTTCAGGATGTTCTAAATTAACTTTTCGAACCAGTCTGAACTGAATGACAGTTTGATTTAGGTTGTAATCAGGCAGGCTAAGCACCTTCAGACAATAAACAGTGAGGCCGAGCAGACAGATCGGACCTATACCTCAAGATACAATAGCCCAGATTTACTATTCTTTGAGACAATGTAAACTTAGGGCACTTTCACACTTGCGGAAGAGGATTCCGGCAGGCAATTCCGGCATTTATTTATTTTTTTTAAAAATTCCGGTCTCAGCATGCACAGAACGCAAAAACAGATCCGTTTTGCCGGAACACTCGGGCCCGATCCGACATGAATGCATTTCAATGGGAAAAAATGACGGCAAGTGTTCCGGAATTTTGGACGCATGCTGTGGTATTATCTTCGTCCTAAAAAGGCAAAAAGACTGAACTGAAGACATCCTGAACGGATTGCTCTCCATTCAGAATGCATTAAGATAAAACTGATCAGTTCTTTTCCGGTATTGAGCCCCTGTGACGGAACTCAGTGCCAGAAAAGAATAATGCTAGTGTGAAAATACCCTTAGACCGGCTGTCTAGACCTGCGCCAGATTTAGCACAGTGTTCAGGCTGGATGATGAATCTGGTGCAGGAATAGATACCTTTCTCTGACTTTATACCAACTATTGGGTGGCTTACTTTGAGACAGATATTTAGGCACCACCCCTTTTCCCATGAAGATCCTTCCACTTTACGCTAATGCTTTTTCTTGTATTTCAGGGTAAGGCTACATGCACATGACCGTTATGAGTTTTGCAGTCCACAAATTGCGGATCTTCAAAACACAGATGGCGTCCGTGTGCGTTACGCAATTTGCGGAACAGCACGTACAGCCATTGATATAACTGCCTATTCTTTTCCATTTTGCGGACAAGACTAGGACAGGTTATATTTTTTTGCGGACCACGTAATGGAGCAATGGTTGCTGACAGCACACGGAATGCTGTCCGCATCTTTTGCGACCCCATTTAAGTTAATGGGTCCACATCCAAGCCGCAAAAACTGCAGCTTGGATGCGGACCAAAACAACGGTTGTGTGCATGAGGCCTAAAAGTGTAGAAACCCTAGATGCACCATATTGTGTCACTGTTTTAGACACATTTTTGGCGCAGATACATTAGTAAATCTGGACCAATGTTTGGTGCTTCAGACTTCACAAAAATTCACATAAACTGGATTCAATATAGATATCCAATATAAAAGTAAAGGATAAAAATACCAAGTCAAACCCTATAAATAACCCCTCAAGTGCATCCAGGAGTAGTTCAGCTGTTCAAAATAGCTGCGGCCTCCTCACAACATACCGAGCACAGCGACTGAGCTGCACCTAGGACATATAACCGATGAGTGTGACGCTCCTGGCCTAGGAGGCGACATGTTCAGCTGATCAGCAAAGATGCTGGGAGTCGGACTCCCACCATTCAGAAACTAATGACATATCCTGAGAATAGGTCATCAACATTCTTCGCCTAAAAAAAACCTTTAATAACAAAGATACACTGAGCTTTGTGGCATCCTCCATCGGACGCCGTATGCATGAAGATATTTTCCACTAGAAGCACTGCAATGGCTCACACTGACAATTATCGATGTTTTACAGAACTATTGTGGAGTCAAAAAGTCGCAACTTTGGTTGCAACACGCCCTATTTGTCGCTTTTCACTCGTCTAACCATTTTTCAAAAGTGGTGAGAGAAGTGAGCGGGGCTGATGTAGAATTAAATTATTGGCGCACAGGGTGCCTGGAGATGTACCAAATTTGTGCCTCTTAATACATTTGGCACATTCTGCCCCTATGGACTTCAAACTAAGGCTACTTTCACATTAGCGTTTTTTGCAGGATCCGTCATGGATCTGCAAAAACGCTTCCGTTACAATAATACAACTGTCTGCATCCGTCATGAACGGATCCGGTTGTATTATGTCTTCTATAGCCATGACAATGGGGGACGGATCAGTTTTTTATTGTGTCAGAGGAAACGGATCCGTCCCCGTTGACTTACATTGTGTTTCAGGGCAGATCCGTCTCGCTCCGCACCACATCGCGGACAGAAAAACGCTGCTTGCAGCGTTTTTCTGTCCGCTATAGGGACGCAACCAAAAGGAACGGAATGCATTAAATGGGGACAAAACTGAAGCATTTTCTTCCGCTATTGAGATCCTAGGACGGATCTCAATAGCGGAATTGAAAATGCTAATGTAAAGTAGCCTAAGACTGTCGTTTGTAATGCCACTCTTAGTATATCTATTAGTTTGGTGCACCTTAGGCTACTTTCACACTGGCATTTTGGCTTTCCGTTTGCGAGATCCATTCAGGGCTTATAAGCGGTCCAAAACTGATCAGTTTTGCCCTAATGCATTCTGAATGGAAAAGGATCCGCTCCGAATGCCTCAGTTCCATCTCCATTCCGCTTTGGAGCGTTTTGGTGTCCGTCTGACGAAACTGAGCCAGAAAATAGAAAACTGGTACGTCCTCCATTGACTTTCAATGGTGTTCAAGACGGATTCGTCTTGGCTATGTTAAAGATAGTAATAACGGATCAGTTCTGAACGGATGCAGACACTTGTATTACCTGAAAGGATCCGTCTGTGCAGATCCGTGACGGATCCGCACCAAACACGAGTGTGAAAGTAGCCTTACTAGACATGCTAGACACTTCTCTTTATTATGCCAGCTCTTGGCTTACTTAAGGGGTCATTAGTGATGTCCATATCAAACTGCTTGCTTATAGACACATGGCTATGGTTCACCTGAACAAAACACTGTTTTTCTGATGTTGATCTGAGGCTCCTTTTCCAAATTATGATGGTTTTTCCTCAATAGGCAAGTTAGGCCTTTGGTGCCAAGAGGGCATCACCATTGCTCTAGTTACCTCCAAATTCCAATAATTTCTGTGGCCAGCCCCTCCCTGGCTGCTTTGATGGACAGGGTCAGGCTGTGGTAATGCAGTGAGGGAGAAGCTAGCCACAGAAACGAGTGGCACTTGGATGTAACAAGAGCAATGGTGGCACCCTCTCTAAGGCCTCCTGCACACAGTTTCCGTTCCGTTTTTTGCGTTCCCTATATGGAACCATTCATTTCAATGCGTCCCCCCAAAAAAAATAAACTCCATATGCATTCCGTTTCCGTATTTCCATTCCGTTCAAAGATAGAACATGTCCTATAAAAAAAAAAAAAAATATTCAAGAGCTGTTTTAGTTATTCTACGTAACCTTTATGTTTTTTGGTGCGCTGAATCTGAAAATGACCTTTTTTTTGTCATAGGACATCACATTTCCTGACAATTTAGGTAACTATGTTAAATAAGGCAATACCTCAAAACAAATTAAAGTTTATTACAATTTTTTCATGAAAATCCTTTTTTCAACTGAAATGAGCTCACCTACACACACTGAACTCGATTCTTCTTCCCTGTGAGGCTCCTATTGGTGCATTTATGCTTGTGAGTAGCATCTGGAATGTCTCTCTGAAGCATCCAACATTAGTCTGCCATCATTGTAATGCTCCATTTACCCTGGTAACTCCTTTCCATCTCTTTAATGTCTTGGTGGAATCGTTCACCTGTTCCTCACTCACAGCTGCTAAATTTTTAGGAAAGTAGTCAAGGTGGGACTGGAGGAAATGCACTTTCAAATTCAGGCAACCTAAAGCTTGAAATGCTTTCAGCATTCGTCCGATGATCTTTTTGTAGCAAGGATCTTTGTTATTGCCTAAAAATTTCTGTACGACTTCTTTAAATGCAATACACCCTTCTTTTTGAGGATCTGTCATGGTAGTGACAAAATCTTGATCAACTATAAGCCTTCTAATGTCTTGTCCGACGAACACACCATCCTTCAATTTTGCCTCCGATAGGCCTGGAAACTTGGTGACCAAGTATTTGAAGCATTCTCTATCTCTTCGAAGTGATTTTACAAATTGCTTCATTAATCCCAATTTTATGTGGAGAGGTGGTAGAAAAACTTTATGGGAAGGTACCATTTTTTTCACCGACTGTTAGCACTCTCGGCTGCGAACTCTTCTTGGTCCGGTGATTTTGTCGTTCTCGACTGTCCCATAGATACAGAAAACAAGAGTATTTGGTATACCCAGCTTGTTGCCTGAGCCTGATGCACAAGTCCCCACACACTTGCCAACCATGGTCTTCATATTTAAGTTTGCGAAGAACCAATTCCAAGTTCTCGTAGGTTTTCTTCAAGTGTACGGAATGACCTATGGGTATGGAAGCGTAAAAACCACTGTTGTGGAGTAAAAGTGCTTTGAGACTTCCTTTTGAAGAATCTATGAAAAGACGCCATTGCCCTGAATCATATTGGATTTAAAATTGACCCATTAGACCTTCGACATCGATGCAATAAACCAACTTGTCTTCCTGGGTGAAGTAAGGAACAAACTTCTTCTTCACGATGTCTGAACCATGAAGATGACACTCCTGGCTACAATAAATTCCTGCTTTTCAGCCTTGATCCGAGTAACTCAGCGGCATCTTTGGGAAGATTCAAGCCTCTTAGGCTACTTTCACACTAGCGGCAGGATGGATCCGACCGGCTGTTCACCCCGTCGGATCCGTCCTTCCGCTATTTGACCATGCCGCCGCTCCGTCCCCATTAACTATAATGGGGCGGAGCTCCGGTACAGCATGGCAAAAGGCCGCTGGACTAAAAGTACTGCATGTCCGACTTTTTAGTCCCGCGGCTTCTTACCACAAACTGCCGTGCTGCGCCGGAGCTCCACCCCGTCCCCATTATAGTCAATGGGGACGGAGCAGCTGTCCGGCCGCATGGCAAAATAGCGGCAGGACATATCCGACAGGGTGAACAGCCTGTCGGATCCGTCCTGCCGCTAGTGTGAAAGTACCCTTACCAAATCATTCATCTCCTTCTCAGAAAACTATTTTGGTCTTGTATCTTCTTCAAATTCAGAACTTGATTCGTCATCTGGTTCAGGTATGACTGCACCTTCATCGGAGCTAGGTATCTCTTCCAAGGTAGCAGGGGGCTTGGGTACTGGTATATTGTAAATGTTTAAACAGCCGTAACTAAGGGAAAAACTCAAGGAACACAGTGGTGTGAAGAAACTAAAGATTGCTTTATGCATAATGCTGCTGCAGCAGTAACATATGCTAAAATTGATTTTTTGATGAAAACATGACAGTTACCCTTTAAAGATGAAAAACATTTTAAGCAATATCAGTGTATTATTTAGGTTTTGTACAATTTCAGAGTGAAAAAAAAAGGAAAATAGTACCTTGCAGTATGGGATCTGAAGGAGATTTGAGCACCCAGATAACTTTGACAGAGGTCTCAGACCTTAACCCTTTCCCGACTGCAATCCGTCTATATACGTATTAATTACACATGCCCCGTGCAGCTAGCACGTGTATAGTCGTCAGGCATCTCTTTGTTCCAAGCGCTGAAAAATGCTTGTATTAAAGCTTCTGCCCCTGCACTGCTGCTGTCACAGACAGCATACAGTCTAGTAATGCCGGCAAGGGACCAATCAGAGTGGTCCCTTGCCGGCAATCGATCTGATTGGTTAGTCTGTGCAGACTAACCAATCGTATCGCGGAAGTGAAAAAATTCCTGTTCCAGGCTCTGATCTGCGCTCTCCAGATCAGAGCCTGAAATCAGGTAGTGTGTCCTCCGTGCCCCCCGATCTGTGGGCCCCCCTGTGCGCCTCCAACCCCCTCCTGCCCCTGATGCAGTTTCCCGCTGCCCCCATCCATGTTCATGTATTCTGCCCCTGATGCGGTCTTCCCCCTCCCAGCCCCATACATTCATCCTGCCCCCATTTGTGCCCCCTCAATGCTGGCCTTACCTCCCCCTTTCCAGCGCTGCCCCAGCTGTATGTTAACACTCTGCTGTAACCCCTTAGATGCCGTGTTAGAGGCATCCATGGGGTTAATAGAGGGAGGGGGCTCCCTCTTCCAACCATCGGGGCTGCCGCGCTGCGATGGCAGCGCCCAATGGTTGCCATGGCAACCAGACGCTTTGCAAAGGCGTCCGGTGTTGCCACCTTATACTTTGCAATGCAATAGCAGAATTCTTGGGTGTATAGGGAGAGGAATTACCAGTAGAAAGAGGGAGGTGCTCATGCCGCTCTACAGAGCACTAGTGAGACCTCATTTGGAGTATTGTGCTCAGTACTGGAGACCATATCTCCAGAAGGATATTGATACTTCAGAGAAGAGCTACTAAACTAGTACATGGATTGCAGGATAAAACTTACCAGGAAAGATTAAAGGACCTTAACATGTATAGCTTGGAAGAAAGACGAGACAGAGGGGATACGATAGAAACTTTTAAATACATAAAGGAAATCAACAAGGTAAAAGAGGAGAGAATATTTAAAAGAAGAAAAACTGCTACAAGAGGACATAGTTTTAAATTAGCGGGGCAAAGCTTTAAAAGTAATATCAGGAAGTATTACTTTACTGAGAGAGTAGTGGATGCATGGAATAGCCTTATTGCAGAAGTGGTAGCTGCAAATACAGTGAAGGAGTTTAAGCATGCATCAGATAGGCATAAGGCCTTCCTTCATATAAGATAGGGCCAAGGGCTATTCATAGTATTCAGTATATTGGGCAGACTAGATGGGCCAAATGGTTCTTATCTGCCGACACATTCTATGTTTCTAGTACAGCCATCAGCCCCATTAGATCTTCAAGATCCAAGAGGGACTTGATAAAACAAAATGTGAAAATAATAAAAGTAAAAATAAATAAATAAATATGTAAATAAAATAAAAAAAATTATTGCCTTTTCCTATAAAAAATGAAAAAAATAAAAAAATATACATATTAGGTATCACTGCGTCTGTAACGTCCGTCTCTATAAATATATCACATGATAGACCCCGTCCGGTAAACACCATAAAAAATTTATAAAACTCTGTAAAAAAAGCCATTTTTGTCACCTTACATCACAAAAAATGCAACACCAAGCGATCGAAAAGGTGTATATCAAACAAGATGGTACCAATAAAACCGTCACCTCATCCCGCAAAAAATGAACCCCTACATAAGAAAATCGCTAAAAAAATAAAAAAAACTATAGTTCTTAGAACATTGAGACACTAAAACATTTTTTTTTTTATTTCAAATATGTGTCACGGATGGTGTACAGGAAACAAGACAAAGCAACATGCATATATGACTCACTGGATCCAAAGCTAAGGAACCAAAAGGGAGACCCCTGCACAAGACCTAAGACTTTCCCTGGCTGCTCAGCCTACGCAAAGATCCCAGAGGTGGATAGTTGCATATCCACGTACCTTGACTATATAACCCCTGAACACCCTACAATAGTGAGGGGACACGACCACCGGCTCCCTACACCAGACACGGAGGGAGTCAGGGTCACCTGGGATCCAGCAAACAGAAAATAACAGATAAATGTTCAGCACTTAACTTTGTAGCAGACTGGAAAACAAGATCAGCATGCACACACACTCCAGGAAGTAGTATAAGCCGCCCAGTAATGCATTATGGGGCGGAATTTAAAGGGATGCAATTAGTCCAACTACATGACAGCTGAGAGAGGCTAACGAGATGAGGAACTGAACATCACAACAAAGAAACTCAAGGAGGAGGTTCTGAAAGGCTTCTGTCAGAGCTTCTCAGCTGTCTGGTTGTGACAATATGCTATTATGTCACCTTACATCACAAAAAGTGCAACACCAAGTGATCAAAAAGGCTAATGACCAACCAAAATAGTACCAATCAAACCATCACCTCATCCCGCAAAAAATGATACCCTATTTAAGACAATCGCCCAAAAAATAAAAAACCTATGGCTCTCAGACTATGGAGACACTAAAACATAATTTTTGGGGTTTCAGAAATGCTTTTATTGTGTAAAACTTAAATAAAAACTTAGATAAATAAGAAAAAGTATACATATTAGGTATTTCCACGTCCGTAACGATCTTCTCTATAAAACTGTCACATGACCTAACCCCTCAGATGAACGCTGTAAAAATAAATAAATAAAAACTCTTCCAAAACAGCCAATTTTTTGGTCACCTTGCCCCATAAAGTGTAATAATAAAAGATCAAAAAATCCTATGTACCCAAAAATGGTACCAATAAAAACCTCAACTCTTTCTGCAAAAAACGAGCCCCTGCACACGACGATCAGCAGGAAAATAAAAAACATATGGCGTTCAGAAAATGGAGACAAAAAAAGAATTTCTTTTTCAAAAATGCTTTATGTAAAACTCAAACAAAGAAAGTAGACTAGTTGATATCATTGCGTCCGTAACAACCTTCTCTATAAAAATAGCACATGATCTACCCTGTCAGATGAATCTTGTAAAAAAAAATGCCAAAACAGCAATTTTTTGGTTACCTTGCCTCGCAAAAAACGTAATATAGAGCAATAAAAAATCATATGTACCTCAAAATAGTACCATAGTAAGGGTGCATCAGGGGGGCTTTAAATGGGACATGGCATCTAAAACCAGTCCAGCAAAATCTGCCTTCCAAAAACCATATGGAATCATTTCCTTCAGCTCCCTGCCGTGCGCCCTTACATCAGTTTACGACCACATGTAGGGTGTTTCTGTAAACCACAGAATCATGGTAATAAATATTGAGTTTTGTTTGGCTGTTAACCCTCAATGTGTTAAAGAAAAAAATAAAATAAAATGGAAAATCTGCCGAAAAAGTGAAATTTTGAAATTTCATCTCCATTTTCTTTTAATTCTTGTGGAACACCTAAAGGGTTTACAAAGTTTGTAAAATCAGTTTTGAGTAACCTGAGGGGTGTAGTTCTACAATGGGGTCATTTATGGGGTTATCCACTATGTAAGCTCTACAAAGTGACTTCAGACCTTAACCTGTCCTTAAAAAGTGGGTTTGGGAAATTTTCGTAAAAATTTCAAGCATTGCTTCTAAACTTCTAAGCTTTCTAACGTCCTAAAAAAATAAAATTACATTTCCAAAATGATGCCGATTATGAAGTATACATATGGGGAATCTTAAGTAATAAATATTTTATTAGGAATTACTTTCTGTTTTAGCAGCAGAGAAATAGAAATTTTGAAAATTGTGAATTTTTCTAATATTTTGGTAAATTTGGGATTTTTTCATAAATAAAGGTAAAATATATTGACTCAAATTTATGACTATCATAAAGTACAATGTGTCATGAGAAAACAATCTCAGAATGGCTTGGATAAATAAAAGTGTTCCAAAGCTATTACCACATAAAGTGAAGCATGTCAGATTTGTAAATTTTGACCTGCACACTGGGGCATCAATGACTCTTGGTCATGAAAGGGTTAAATAGCCTGTTAGGGTTAAGGCTTGTTCACAATCATCATTAGGCTACGTCTACACGACGACATTTGTGACGTGACAATAAGTCGTGCGACAGATAGGGCGCAACATTTGTCGCGCATCATTTTGTTGCACCAATGTCGCGCGACAATTTTTATAATGGCAGTCTATGGTGTCGCACTGCAACATGCGACATGCTGCGACGCAACAGTCGCAGAAAAATCCATCTCAAATGGATTTTCTGCAACTGTTGCATCGCAGTATGTTGCAGTGCGACACCATAGACTGTCATTATAAAAATTGTTGCGCGACATTAGTGCGACAAATGTCGTCGTGTAGACCTAGCCTTAGACAAGGCCAGGTGATACAAATTTCTAAGCTTTATAAATACCCAGGCTCCTCTAATTCTGTCCCCAAAACAGCAGCCATGGGTTCTTCTAAGCAGCTAACACTATGAAAATGGTTGAGGCCCCCAAAACACGAGAAGACTATAAGAAGATAGCAAGGAGTTTTCAGATTGCCATTTCTTCAGTTTGAAATGTAATTAAGAAACGGAAGTTAACAGGAACAGTGGGGGGTCAAGAGAAGGTCTGGAAGACCAAGACAAATTTCAGAACTGCAAGAAACCTTTAAGAAGATTTAGCAGACTCTGGAGTTGTGGAAAATTGTTCTACTGTTCAGCAACACCTGCACAATATGGCCTTCATAGAGCAGTCATCAGAAGAAACCCTCTTGTGTCCTCACCACTAAATTCAGCGTCATGAGTTTGCAAAAGAACATTTAAGCAATCGTCATGCAATTTGGAAACAAGTCCTGTGGACCGATGAGGTTTGAATAGAACTCATTGACCACAATGAGTATAGGAATGTTAGGAGAAAACAGGGCACAGAACTTCATGAAAAGAACACCTCTCCAACCATTAAAGAGGTATTGCGGTTGGTACAAGTTATCACTATTCACAGGATAGGGGTTTAACTATTAGATCGGAGGGGATCCTAAAGTTTGGACCCCCACCAATCACGATCCCTGCAGGCCCCTTGCTGCTCCTCTAAAATGAGCTGTACTCGGCTATCTCTGGAATTCCCATAGAAATGAGTGGAGCAGCTATGTAAATGTGTGACCAGCTGCTTTGGTAATTTTAGGGAGCTTTAACCACTTCAGCCCCGCTAGCTGAAACCCCCTTCATGACCAGAGCACTTTTTACACTTCGGCACTACACTACTTTCACCGTTTATCGCTCGGTCATGCAACTTACCACCCAAATGAATTTTACCTCCTTTTCTTCTCACTAATGGAGCTTTCATTTGGTGGTATTTTATTGCTGCTGACATTTTTACTTTTTTTGTTATTAATCAAAATGTAACGATTTTTTTGCAAAAAAATGACATTTTTCACTTTCAGCTGTAAAATTTTGCAAAAAAAAACGACATCCATATATAAATTTTTCGCCAAATTTATTGTTCTACATGTCTTTGATAAAAAAAAAAATGTTTGGGCAAAAAAAAAAAAATGGTTTGGGTAAAAGTTATAGCGTTTACAAACTATGGTACAAAAATGTGAATTTCCGCTTTTTGAAACAGCTCTGATTTTCTGAGCACCTGTCATGATTCCTGAGGTTCTACAATGCCCAGACAGTAGAAAAACCCCACAAATGACCCCATTTCGGAAAGTAGACACCCTAAGGTATTCGCTGATGGGCATAGTGAGTTCATAGAACTTTTTATTTTTTGTCACAAGTTAGCGGAAAATGATGATTTTAATTTTATTTTATTTTTTTCTTACAAAGTCTCATATTCCACTAACTTGCGACAAAAAATAAAAAATTCTAGGAACTCACCATGCCCCTCACAGAATACCTTGGGGTGTCTTCTTTCCAAAATGGGGTCACTTGTGGCGTAGTTATACTGCCCTGGCAATTTAGGGGCCCTAATGTGTGAGAAGAACTTTGCAATCAAAATGTGTAAAAAATGACCGGTGAAATCCGAAAGGTGCACTTTGGAATATGTGCCCCTTTGCCCACCTTGGCATCAAAAAAGTGTCACACATCTGGTATCGCCGTACTCAGGAGAAGTTGGGGAATGTGTTTTGGGGTGTCATTTTACATATACCCATGCTGGGTGAGAGAAATATCTTGGCAAAAGACAACTTTTCCCATTTTTTTATACAAAGTTGGCATTTGACCAAGATATTTTTCTCACCCAGCATGGGTATATGTAAAATGACACCCCAAAACACATTCCCCAACTTCTCCTGAGTACGGCGATACCAGATGTGTGACACTTTATTGCAGCCTAGGTGGGCAAAGGGGCACATATTCCAAAGTGCACCTTTCGGGTTTCGCCGGTCATTTTTTACACATTTTGATTGCAAAGTACTTCTCACACATTTGGGCCCCTAAATTGCCAGGGCAGTATAACTACGCCACAAGTGACCCCATTTTGGAAAGAAGACACCCCAAGGTATTCCGTGAGGGGCACTGCGAGTTCCTAGAATCTTTTTTTTTTTGTCACAAGTTAGCGGAAAATGATGATTTTTTTTTTTCTCTTTTTTCCTTACAAAGTCTCATATTCCACTAACTTGCGACAAAAAATAAAAAATTCTAGGAACTCGCCATGCCCCTCACGGAATACCTTGGGGTGTCTTCTTTCCAAAATGGGGTCACTTGTGGCGTAGTTATACTGCCCTGGCAATTTAGGGGCCCATATGTTTGAGAAGTACTTTGCAATCAAAATGTGTAAAAAATGGCCTGCGAAATCCGAAAGGTGCACTTTGGAATATGTGCCCCTTTGCCCACCTTGGCATCAAAAAAGTGTCACACATCTGGTATCGCCGTACTCAGGAGAAGTTGGGGAATGTGTTTTGGGGTGTCATTTTACATATACCCATGCTGGGTGAGAGAAATATCTTGGCAAAAGACAACTTTTCCCATTTTTTTATACAAAGTTGGCATTTGATCAAGATGTTTATCTCACCCAGCATGGGTATATGTAAAATGACACCCCAAAACACATTCCCCAACTTCTCCTGAGTACGGCGATACCAGATGTGTGACACTTTTTTGCAGCCTAGATGCGCAAAGGTGCCCAAATTCCTTTTAGGAGGGCATTTTTAGACATTTGGATCCCAGACTTCTTCTCACGCTTTAGGGCCCCTAAAAAGCCAGGGCAGTATAAATACCCCACATGTGACCCCACTTTGGAAAGAAGACACCCCAAGGTATCCAATGAGGGGCCTGGCAAGTTCATAGAATTTTTTTTTTTTTCGCATAAGTTAGCGGAAATTGTTTTTTTTTTTGTTTTTTCTCACAAAGTCTCACTTTCCGCTAACTTAGGACAAAAATTTAAATCTTTCATGGACTCAATATGCCCCTCAGCAAATACCTTGGGGTGTCTTCTTTCCAAAATGGGGTCAGTTGTGGGGTGTTTGTACTGCCCTGGCATTTGAGGGTCTCCGCAATCATTACATGTATGGCCAGCATTAGGAGTTTCTGCTATTCTCCTTATATTGAGCATACAGGTAATGAGATTTTTTTTTTCCGTTCAGCCTCTGGGCTGAAAGAAAAAAATGAACGGCACAGATTTCTTCATTCGCATCGATCAATGTGGATGAAAAAATCTCTGCCCAAAAAAAAAATGGAGGGGAAAGGCGTCTGCCAGGACATAGGAGCTCCGCCCTACATCCATACCCACTTAGCTCGTATGCCCTGGCAAACCAGATTTCTCCATTCGCATCAATCGATGTGGATGAATAAATCATTGCCGGGATTTTTTTAATATATATATACAAAGTGTTTGCCAAAGCATAGGAACGCCGCCTCCTCCTCAGCTCGTATGCCTTGGCAAACGTATCTGTCACTGCAGAGGAGAAAATCCCGTCTTGCAGCGCCGCATACACCGACTTGCGTGTAATCTGACAGCAGCGCAATGCTTCTGTCAGAATGCACATCGGTGCTGCAGCTAGTAGATCGGTTGGTCCACCTGGAAGGTAAAAAAAAAAACAAAAAAAAAAAAAACAAAACCAGGCCACAACGCAATAATTTTATTAACTTTGGAACAGAACTTGTAAACTTTAACTTTTTGAACTAAACATTAACGTGTTTGCTTACTGGTGTTTTTTTTTTTTGTTTTTTTACCTTTATAGAACAAACCTCTCCTTCTTCATGGGTCAATGTGCAAAGCGCAAATCGCCCAAAGATGTGGCGAAGTGCGTTATGCACTTTGTCCCATGTGAAAGGAGACGTTTGCAGCAGCTGTGAGTGAATGGGCCCTAATAGCCCTGTGTGCCTATCCTGGTGAGATGATCCCTATGCTAATAGTGTACCTGTGAGTGGTACTTCCGGAAACACTCTCCAAAGCATAGGGCAGGGTGGTCAGGACAGTCAGGACAGAAATAGCGGGTGTCACGCCTTATTCCACTCCTGCTACAGACACGACATTTTTTTCGGGGTGGCGGTCGGTTTGAGGTACCAGGAACGACACTGGGGAAATGTCGCTCGTGTAGACGGCTAACTACACTGGTGGATGGGGCCACGGAACCTCCTGGGTACAGGAGGTTCGCGATGATCTCTTCCTGAAATTTGAGGAAGGATCCAGTTCTCCCAGCCTTACTGTAGAGAACAAAACTATTGTACAGAGCCAATTGAATTAAATATACAGACACCTTCTTATACCAGCGTCTGGTTCTGCGGGACACTAAATACGGAGCCAACATCTGGTCATTGAAGTCCACCCCTCCCATGTGAAGGTTATAGTCGTGGACTGAGAGGGGCTTTTCAATGACACGGGTTGCTCTCTCAATTTGGATTGTCGTGTCTGCGTGAATAGAGGAGAGCATGTAAACGTCACGCTTGTCTCTCCATTTCACCGCGAGCAGTTCTTCGTTACACAGTGCGGCCCTCTGCCCCCTTGCAAGACGGGTGGTAACGAGCCGTTGGGGGAAGCCCGCGCGACTAGTTTGCGCGGTACCACAGGCGCCAATCCGTTCTAGAAACAAATGCCTAAAGATGGCCACACTTGTGTAAAAATTGTCCACATAAAGATGGTACCCCTTGCCGAATAAGGGTGACACCAAGTCCCAAACTGTCTTCCCACTGCTCCCCAGGTAGTCAGGGCAACCGACCGGCTCCAGGGTCTGATCTTTTCCCTCACAGATCCGAAATTTGTGGGTATAGCCTGTGGCCCTTTCACAGAGCTTATACAATTTGACCCCATACCGGGCGCGCTTGCTTGGGATGTATTGTTTGAAGCCAAGGCGCCCGGTAAAATGTATCAGGGACTCGTCTACGCAGATGTTTTGCTCTGGGGTATAAATATCTGCAAATTTCAGGTTGAAATGATGTATGAGGGGCCGAATTTTGTGGAGCCAGTCAAAAGCAGGGTGGCCTCTGGGACGGGAGGTGCTGTTATCACTAAAGTGCAGGAAACGCAGGATGGTCTCAAATCGTGTCCTGGACATAGCAGCAGAGAACATGGGCATGTGATGAATTGGGTTCGTGGACCAATATGACCGCAATTCATGCTTTTTTGTCAGGCCCATGTTGAGGAGGAGGCCCAGAAAAGTTTTAATTTCGGAAACTTGGACTGGTTTCCACCGGAAAGACTGGGCATAAGAGCTTCCCGGGTTAGCGGTTATAAATTGTGTGGCATATCTGTTTGTTTCGGCCACAACTAAGTCTAAGAGCTCCGCAGTCAAGAACAGCTCAAAAAATCCCAGGGCCGAACCGATCTGAGCTGTCTCAACCCGAACTCCAGACTGGGCAGTGAAAGGGAAAACTACAGGTGCGGCTGAAGTTGGGGACTGCCAATCAGGGTTTGCCAGCACCTCTGGGATTCTAGGGGCTCTACAGGCACGTCTTTGCGGTGGCTGCGACGGGGTCACTACTGCACGTGCCACCGTACCAGCTTCAACTGCCCTTCTGGTGCTCGCTACTTCACCAGGTTGTACGGCAGTGCTGGTACTAGGTCCAGGAAGGGCTGGGCTGCTGGTGTATGCCTCACCACGTAATCCGACAGCACCAGCCCCACTCTGCTGCTCTTGAAGCGAATCCTGCGCAACCTGCGGTCTAGCGACACGGGGCCGGGTACGCCTGCTGCTATCAGGGACCTCAGCCTCCTCGTCCGAACTTTGGGTCAGAGAGCCACTGCTTTCTACAGGTTCGTATTCTGACCCGCTGGATTCATCAGATGAGGGTTCCCACTCCTCATCCGACTGGGTCAGAAGCCTGTAGGCCTCTTCAGAAGAATACCCCCTGTTAGACATTTGGGCAACTAAATTTAGGGGTATTCCCTGAGACTACCCAAGAAAAAAAAAGCAAGCCTGTCTTACAAAGGGGAGGCTAGCGAAGTACCGGAGGCCGCTGCGGTTGATAAAAAATATCAAAACTGATTTTTTTATCGCCGCAGTGCGTGTAAAGTGAATGTGCAGTGATCAAAAAAAAATAATTTTTTTGTCACTGCGGTGGGGCGGGCGTGGGCGAACGCACGTGTGGGCGACCGATCAGGCCTGATCGGGCAAACACTGCGTTTTGGGTGGAGGGAGAACTAAAGTGACACTAATACAATTATAGATCTGACCGTGATCAGTTTTGATCACTTTCAGATACTATAAAAGTACAAATGCTGATTAGCGATACGCTAATCAGCGAATAACGGACTGCGGTGCGGTGGGCTGGGCGCTAACTGATCGCTAACTACCTAACCAAGGGACCTAAACTATACCTAAAACCTAACGGTCAATACCAGTGGAAAAAAAAAAGTGACAGTTTGCACTGATCACTTTTTTCCTTTTCACTAGTGATTGATAGGGGCAAGAAGGGGTGATCAAAGGGTTAATTGGGGTGATCTGGGGGCTAAGTGTAGTGTAGTGGGTACTCACAGTGATGTGTGCTCCTCTGCTGGAACCAACCGACCAAAAGAAGGAGCAGAGGAGCAGGCAGCCATATAACCCCATCATATTTACTAATATGTGGGGTTAAATGGCTGCTGATTGGATTTTTTGAAAATCATCAACCTGCCAGCCAATGATCGTGGCCGGCAGGTTGATGACGAACTTCTTCTTTGAATTTTGCCGGCCCGCGATGCGCATGCGCGGGCCGGCATACCCGGAAATCTCGCGTCTCGCGAGAGGACGCACCGGCGCGTCCACCCAGAAGAGCACGACCGCCGAGAAGACGCAATCCTGCGTACGGCGGTCGTGAGGAGGTTAAGGCGCCTGCATGGGGTACAGGGCTCCCGTTCTTGTGTCCCCCTGTGCATAGGGGATAACTTGTACCTATTGGAATATCCCTTTAAGCATGGTGGTGGATCAATGGGGGTGGTTGTGTTGAAGCCAATGGCATGGGAAACACTTCACGGGTAGAAATGAAATTCCAGCAAATTCTGGAAGCAAACATAACACCAACTGTAGAAAAGCTGAAGTTGAAAAGAGGATGGCTTATACAAGTGGATAATGATCCTAAACACACCACAAAATCCACAATAAATTAACTCAAAAGGCACAAGCTGAAAGTTTTGCCATGGCCCTCACAGTAGCCTGATCTGGATATCATTGAAAATATGTGGATAGGCCTCGAAAGAGCAGTGCCTGCAAGACGGCCCAGGAATCTCACAGAACTGGAAGACTTTTACAAGGAAGAATGGATGAAAATCCCTCAAACAAGAATTGAAAGACTCTTGGATGGCTGTGATACTTTCCAAAGGGAGTGCTACTCGGTACTAACCATGCAAGGAACCCAACGTTTTGGTTTGGGTCCTTTTACTTTTTTGTTATTTGGAAAATGTAAAAGATAAAAAAAAATTTGTTTTGCTTAAAATACAAAGGGAACATGCAGGGCCGGTGCAAGGATTTTTGCCAACACAAGCGAAGCTACATTTTGGCGCCCCCCCTACGCTTCTCCTCTCTGTGGTCCTGGTATCTTCTCTCTGCTTCAGACAATGGCTGGTTTAAGGACCATATTTTTCACCCTCTAAGAAACACCTAGGTTTTAGAGGAGGATAATAAGAAAAATATATTTCCATTACACCTCAGGTCAGACCAGCAATCAGACCCCCAATGTTAATCAGACCCTTAGCTCACAGCCCCAATCAGACCCCCAGTGTTAATCAGACCTCAGATCAAACCCCATGTCAGACATCATCCCCCAGCATTAGCCCCCAATGTCAGCCATCAGACCCCCATGTCACATTTCTCCCCCTCAATGTCACATTTTTCCGCCCTCCCCCAGGGTGCGCCCTAAGGCGGCCGCTTGGTCTGCCTTATGGTAGCACCGGCCCTGGGAACATGTTATCTTTAACGTTGTCTTTTGGAGATCATTTCATCTTCATCTTGCTTAAAGGGGTTATCCGACTTAAAAAAATATGTGTTAGGGCTGCTTTATACATCATTAACCCCTTAAGGACACAGCCCTATTTCACCTTAAGGACCAGGCCATTTTTTGCAAATCTGACCACTGTCACTTTAAGTGCTGATAACTTTAAAACGCTTTGACTTACCCAGGCCGTTCTGAGATTGTTTTTTCGTCGCATATTGTACTTCATGACACTGCTAAAATTGGGTCAAAAAAGTTAATTTTTTTGCATAAAAAATACCATATTTACCAAAAATTTTGAAAAATTAGCAAATTTCAAAGTTTCAGTTTCTCTACTTCTGTAATACATAGTAATACCCCCAAAAATTGTGATGACTTTACATTCCCCATATGTCTACTTCATGTTTGTAGCATTTTGGGAATGATATTTTATTTTTTGGGGATGTTACAAGGCTTAGAAGTTTAGAAGCAAATTTTGAAATTTTCAGAAATCTTCAAAATCCCACTTTTTATGGACCAGTTCAGGTTTGAAGTCACTTTGTGAGGCTTACATAATAGAAACCACCCAAAAATGACCCCATTCTAGAAACTACACCCCTCAAGGTATTCAAAACTGTTTTTACAAACTTTGTTAACCCTTTAGGTCTTCCACAACACTTCATGGCAAATGGACACACATTTTTAGAATTTAGATTTTTGGGAAAATTTTCCAATATAATCAATTTTTTCCAGGAAAAAAACAAGGGTTAACTGCCAAACAAAACTCAAAATGGGTTGCCCTGATTCTGTAGTTTGCAGAAACACCCCATATGTGGTCGTAAACTACTGTTTGGCCAAACGGGAGCACGTAGAAAGAGGGGAACGCCATATGGGTTTTGGAAGGCAGATTTTGCAGGACTGGTTTTGTTTATACCATGCCCCATTTGAAGCCCCCTGTTGCACCCCTAGAATAGAAATTTCAAAAAAGTGACTCCATCTAAGAAAGTACACCCCTCAAGGTATTCAAAACTGGGTTTACAAACTTTGTTAACCCTTTAGGTGTTCCACAAGAGTTATTGGCAGATGGAGAAACAATTTAGAAATGTCTATTTTTTGGAAAATTTTCCAATATAATCAATTTTTTCCAGGAGTAAAACAAGGGTTAACTGCCAAACAAAACTCAAAATGGGTTGCCCTGATTCTGTAGTTTGCAAAAACACCCCATATGTGGTCGTAAACTACTGTTTGGCCGAACGGGAGGACATAGAAGGAGGGGAACACCATATGGGTTTTGGAAGGCAGATTTGGCAGGACTGGTTTTGTTTATACCATGTCCCATTTGAAGCCCCCTGTTGTACCCCTAGAATAAAAATTTCAAAAAAGTGACTCCATCTAAGAAAGTACACCCCTCAAGGTATTCAAAACTGGGTTTACAAACTTTGTTAACCCTTTAGGTGTTCCACAAGAGTTAATGGCAGATGGAGAAACAATTTAGAAATTTCTATTTTTTGGAAAATTTTCCATTTTAACCCTTACTTTATTACTGAAAAAAAATGGGTTAACAACCAAACAAAACTCAAAATGGGTTGCCCTGATTCTGTAGTTTGCAGAAACACCCCAAATGTGGTCGTAAACTACTATTTGGCTAAACGGCAGGACATAGAAGAAGGGGAACGCCATACGGTTTTTGGAAGGCAGATTTTGCTGGACTGGTTTATTTACA